>NC_080719.1:2195000-2215000 GCF_019097595.1 Hemibagrus wyckioides
CCAGCATTAACTTCTTCAGCAATTTGAGCAACAGTAGCTCGTCTGTTGGATCGGATCACACGGAGCAGCCTTCGTTCCCCACGTGCATCAATGAGCCTTGACCGCCCATGACCCTGTCGCCGGTTCACCACTGTTCCTTCCTTGGACCACTTTTGATAGATACTGACCACTGCAGACCGGGAACACCCCACAAGAGCTGCAGTTTTGGAGATGCTCTGATCCAGTGGTCTAGCCATCACAATTTGTCCCTTTTGGTCAAACTTGCTGAAATCCTTACACTTGTCCATTTTTCCTGCTTCTAACATCAACTTTGAGGACAAAATGTTCTAATATATAATCTAATATATCCCACCCACTAACAGGTGCCATGATGTATTTCTATCTGTATTTCTACCTACATTTCTATCTGTTAACTTGAAATCCTTTCCTTCTTAAAAACGCTATAAAAACAATTCATTTGATAATAATCCATCACCTGAATGTCCCCCTGCGTACCTGTCTTTGCATCTCCTCCACCTGTCTGTGAGGAATACTTTTCAAAATCATATACATCTCCGGAAGCTTCTCCTCCGGAATGACGACCGATGCTCTGAAAACATAAAAACACAACAGTTTAACCCTTTACACTCCTATATTAAACTATTATAACATATTTTTAAAACATGAATCAAAAATAATGCGCAAACATAAAGAAAAAATCTATTACATCAGCAAATAATTAAAAAATAAATGAAATGAGGTTAAAAAATTATTTTCAGTTAAAAAAAAAACCCTAAATATTCATCCAACATGTTAGAGAAATTATACATTATTTATTATAATTAGGAAGCTTTTTATATATCTTTTTTTTTTAAATATAGATACATTATTATATTATTAAAAATAATGTAATAATTATTTTTAAAAATTAATATAAAAACATACCCTGCATTTTTAAAACAGTTTCATGAATCAAAAAATAATGCGCAAACATATTTAGAAAAAAATCTATTGAATTAACTAAGAAAATAAATCAAATGTGGTTAAAAAAGTAATTTTTGTTTTAAAATAAAAAAATGTTGTCCAACATGTTAGGAAAATTATATATTATTTATCATAATTATACAGCTTTGTTCAGATGTTATATATATCTAATGCATAAAATATATAGACATATTATTAATATCAAAAATAACAATAAAAAATGTTAATAAATATATAACAAAAAATAACAAAAGAAATGAATATAAAAATATTAAATATAAAAGAAATATGAATGAATGAATGAATGAATGAATGAATTTAAAATTATTTTTACATTTTAATTAAAAATAGAAATGAAGAAACAACACTGTGTGGTTAATCTGAAGGGGTTAAATAACAGAATATTCATGCACGTGTTTTTGTTGCTGTGCGTACCTTTTCCAGTCCAGCACCTCAGAGAAGGGCAGGATGTACGAGTCGGCCATGATGACGGGAACACACCCAGCCTGCAGGACGTCGCTGAGAGTGGCCTGACCGAGACGAGCGCCGCGTAACACCACGCAGAACGACGACTCCTACGGCGAGAAAACAACAAAGCGCAGCTCAGTGTATCGATAAAGAGCGTGAAACGTGTGCCTTTACTGATAAATAGAAACAGAATGCGCCTCTTAGGTGCCGATACTTTTAATCACGACGAACACGGAACAAACCTGAGATTAACCATAAGGTTTTACGTGCATCATGGGTAATCAATCTGGACGTTATAAACATTCTGAAGCTTTATCGTTGAGACATGTTCTGTTTTCTTATGCCCATAAACATTGCTTTTTTATTTTTATTTATTATGATAATTATAAACCAGGCTTTATTCTTATTTAATTTATTCAATCAGCTGCCTAGCTTTTGCCACTTACTCTATGGGAAAAAATCAATTACAAAAAAGAAACGGGGCATTAAACAAAAGCAAAGCTTTCTTAAAACTCTCTGTTTCTTTAAACATTCAACATTTTAACTGGGACAAATTAAATAAAATTTTTTAGTTTTTAATTTTTTCTCTTTTTTAAGCAACTGTACTTTGTTCTAAAAAAATAAATAAGAATAGCGCAATAAAATTGCATTATTTAGATAACATAAAAGTGACTACTATGAGGAAGTGAAAACAGGGAATGAAAGAAAAATAGATAGATAGACAGACAGACAGACAGATAAACAGATAGATAGATATTAAAAATGCATGTGCACAAAAAAGCAGGACAAACAATGGTCTGAAAAATTAATTACTCAATCAATTAATTCATTCATTCATTATTATTTATTTATTAGCCGTAAGAATTAATTAATGAATAAGTGTATGTGGATGCCAACAAATTAAAAAAAAATTAAACAGCAGAGACATTATATGACAGAAACAAAAGTATTTTTAAAGGAGATGAAATGAGTGAGTGAGTGAGTGAGTGAGTGAGGGAATGAGTGAGTGAGTGAGTGAGTGAGGGAGTGAGTGAGGGAGTGAGTGAGGGAATGAGTGAGTGAGTGAGTGAGTGAGGGAGTGAGTGAGGGAGTGAGTGAGGGAATGAGTGAGTGAGTGAGTGAGTGAGTGAGTGAGTGAGGGAGTGAGTGAGGGAATGAGTGAGTGAGTGAGTGAGTGAGGGAGGGAGTGAGGGAGGGAGGGACGGAGGGATGGAGTGAGTGAGGGAGTGAGTGAGGGAGGGAATGAGTGAGGGAGTGAGGGAGTGAGTGAGGGAGTGAGGGAGTGAGTGAGTGAGTGAGTGAGTGAGTGAGTGAGTGAGGGAATGCGTGAGTGAGTGAGTGAGGGAATGCGTGAGTGAGTGAGTGAGGGAGTGAGTGAGGGAATGCGTGAGTGAGGGAATGAGTGACTGAGTGAGGGAGTGAGTGACTGAGTGAGGGAGTGAGTGAGGGAGTGAGTGAGGGAGGGAGTGAGGGAATGAGTGAGGGAGTGAGGGAGGGAGTGAGGGAATGAGTGAGTGAGTGAGGGAGTGTGGGAGTGAGTGAGTGAGTGAGGGAATGAGTGAGGGAGTGAGTGAGGGAGTGAGTGAGTGAGTGAGTGAGGGAGTGAGTGAGGGAGTGAGGGAATGAGTGAGGGAGTGAGGGAGTGAGTGAGTGAGGGAATGAGTGACTGAGTGAGTGAGTGAGTGAGTGAGTGAGTGAGTGAGGGAGTGAGTGAGTGAGTGAGTGAGGGAGTGAGTGAGGGAGTGAGTGAGTGAGTGAGTGAGTGAGTGAGTGAGGGAGTGAGTGAGTGAGTGAGTGAGTGAGTGAGTGAGTGAGGGAATGCGTGAGTGAGTGAGTGAGTGAGGGAGTGAGGGAGTGAGTGAGGGAGTGAGTGAGGGAGTGAGTGAGGGAATGCGTGAGTGAGGGAATGAGTGACTGAGTGAGGGAGTGAGTGAGGGAGTGAGTGAGTGAGGGAGTGAGTGAGGGAGTGAGTGAGGGAGTGAGTGAGGGAGTGAGTGAGTGAGGGAGTGAGTGAGGGAGGGAGTGAGGGAATGAGTGAGTGAGTGAGGGAGTGAGGGAGGGAGTGAGGGAATGAGGGAATGAGTGAGTGAGTGTGGGAGTGAGTGAGTGAGGGAGTGAGGGAGTGAGAGAGGGAGTGAGTGAGGGAGTGAGGGAGTGAGTGAGGGAGTGAGTGAGTGAGTGAGAGAGGGAGTGAGTGAGTGAGTGAGAGAGGGAGTGAGGGAGGGAGGGAGGGAGTGAGTGAGTGAGTGAGTGAGTGAGTGAGTGAGTGAGGGAGTGAGGGAATGAGTGAGGGAGTGAGGGAGTGTGGGAGTGAGTGAGTGAGGCAATGAGTGAGGGAGTGAGTGAGTGAGTGAGGGAGTGAGGGAATGAGGGAATGAGTGACTGAGTGAGTGAGTGAGTGAGTGAGTGAGTGAGGGAATAAGTGAGGGAATAAGTGAGTGAGGCAATGAGTGAGGGAGTGAGTGAGTGAGGGAGTGAGTGAGTGAGTGAGTGAGGGAGTGAGTGAGTGAGGGAGGGAGGGAGGGAGGGAGTGAGTGAGTGAGGGAGTGAGGGAGTGAGGGAGTGAGTGAGTGAGTGAGTGAGTGAGTGAGTGAGGGAGGGAGGGAGGGAGGGAGGGAGGGAGGGAGGGAGTGAGGGAGTGAGGGAGTGAGTGAGTGAGTGAGTGAGGGAGGGAGGGAGTGAGGGAGTGAGGGAGGGAGGGAGGGAGTGAGTGAGTGAGTGAGTGAGTGAGTGAGTGAGGGAGTGAGTGAGTGAGGGAGTGAGTGAGTGAGTGAGTGAGTGAGGGAGTGAGTGAGGGAGTGAGTGAGTGAGTGAGGGAGTGAGGGAATGAGTGAGTGAGTGAGTGAGTGAGTGAGTGAGGGAGGGAGGGAATGAGTGAGTGAGTGAGTGAGTGAGGGAATGAGTGAGTGAGTGAGTGAGGGAGTGAGGGAGTGAGGGAATGAGTGAGTGAGTGAGTGAGTGAGTGAGGGAGTGAGGGAGGGAGGGAGTGAGGGAGTGAGTGAGTGAGTGAGTGAGTGAGGGAGGGAGGGAGTGAGGGAGTGAGTGAGTGAGGGAGGGAGGGAGGGAGTGAGGGAGGGACGGAGGGATGGAGTGAGTGAGGGAGTGAGGGAGTGAGTGAGTGAGGGAGTGAGTGAGTGAGTGAGTGAGGGAGTGAGTGAGTGAGTGAGGGAGTGAGGGAGGGAGTGAGTGAGGGAGTGAGTGAGTGAGTGAGTGAGGGAGGGAGGGAGTGAGTGAGGGAGGGAGGGAGTGAGTGAGTGAGGGAGGGAGGGAGGGAGGGACGGAGGGATGGAGGGATGGAGTGAGTGAGTGAGGGAGGGAGTGAGGGAGTGAGGGAGGGGAGGAGTGAGGGAGGGAGTGAGTGAGTGAGGAGGAGGGAGGAGGGAGTGAGTGAGTGAGGGAGGGAGGGAGGGAGGGAGGAGGGAGGGAGGAGTGAGTGAGGGAGGGAGGGAGGGACGGAGGGATGGAGTGAGTGAGTGAGTGAGTGAGTGAGTGAGTGAGGGAGGGAGGGAGTGAGGGAGGGAGGGAGGGAGTGAGTGAGGGAGGGAGGGACGGAGGGAGTGAGGGAGTGAGTGAGTGAGTGAGTGAGAGTAAGAGAGAGAGAGGGAGGGAGGGAGGGACGGAGGGATGGAGTGAGTGAGTGAGTGAGGGAGGGAGTGAGTGAGGGAGGGAGTGAGTGAGGGACGGAGGGATGGAGTGAGTGAGTGAGTGAGTGAGGGAGTGAGTGAGTGAGGGAGGGAGTGAGTGAGGGACGGAGGGATGGAGTGAGTGAGGGACGGAGTGAGTGAGGGACGGAGTGAGTGAAGGAAGGAGTGAATGAGGATCAGTGGATCAATGCGGATCAGTCTTGAGTGGTTTGGAGATAAAAATGAGATGGAGGTGAGTTACCTGTAGGATCTGCGGGTAGTCGAACGTCTGGCCCTTTGAGCAACGTTTCCGGGCCGAAGCCACGCCCTGAGAGAGGTTACTGCACTTGTCCAGGAGGAGGATGGACTCTCCGTTTTCCTCCTTCAGCCTCTCTAGCTCTGTGCGGTATTCCCGATGGACGGCTGTCTGAGACGACAGGATGAAGTATCTCCTCGGGCTGAAACACAAAAAGTCGTGACACTCGACATGCTGAGAGTTTAAGGCTTTATTAATACAGAGCGTAAACACAGAACTCACCCGGGCTGCCTCTCAGGGAGGTCGACTTCAGCCGACAGGGGGCTGTACACGGGGATGCTGACGTCGTAGCCTTGTCTGTAGGTCCACGTCGAGAAACCACCTCCAGCTAGCAAAGCTCTGTACAACAAAGAACATCAATAAACATTATACGTGATATTGGGGTGGCAATATTTATGATACATGTGTTTTATCCACACTTTTGAATGGCATTGTTTTGATAGTAACAGCTCATTCACAGGGACGTGTCCAGCAGACGCTCCACTAATAATAAACAGATGATAAAATAACACGTCACTCCTTCTATGACAAGGTTTTTTATTAAAAATCCACAGAAGGAGTCTCCAGTTCGAGCGCCAAGTTTTCCAACACCTTCAGGAGAGTGAACATGACAGGCTCAGACTTTTCTGCATTATTTAGTGTTTAGGAGAGTTTATAGCTGCTATAACGTAAGGAAGCACAGAAACTGTGAGAAAGTCTGATCTGATCCTGTGACAGATGGAAAAGGTTAGAATTGGATTTGGGTTTTTTTATGCAGAACTGCAAATGTTTACTTAGAAAGAAATTTAATTTATTTATTACACATTTATTATGTGTTCAAAAATTGTATTTATACAAGGATTATTATATTTCAAAAATGTGATTTTTGTGGAAAAAAAAATAAATATTTTTTTAAAAAGAAGTCGGTTTTGACTTTGTTTGATTATTTTTATAGAAATAAAAAGTCCTCTCTCTCTTCCTAAAAGAAAAATCTCTCTCTATAAAAATACTCTTTCTCTCACTAAACAAAAAAATACCCTCTCTATCTCTCCAAACAAAAAATACCCTCTCTATCTCTTTTTCACTAACCAACAAAAATTCCCTCCATCTCTAACTCTCTCTATAAATAAAAACTTCTGTCTCTCCTTCTTTCTCCCTGAGAACAAGTAAATAAAATGTCTGATGTCTCCCTAATAAATAAAATTATAAAGTAACAAATGCCAGTGAAATGCTGAACTATAAGAGCAATAATAATCCACCAGTGGGTCATGATGTTAGAGGAAAACAATCAGCTTCATGGTGACCATCACTTTTTTATGATTATACACAGAAAGGTGTGTGTGTTCTTACAGCAGTCCTGAAAATGAATCCGTTTTAAAGAGAAGCTGATGCAGATCAGGAGGCTGATTAAAAACTGAAGAGCTGCAAAATCAGGACAATGCAGCACACAGACACGCACACACACACGATGGCAGCTGGTTTTGTTGAGGTTACACACCAAATGGAGCACAGCTGGATGAATCCAGGAAATTCCCTACAGCTCCAGATAAGCGGTCGCCATTTTCAGGGCTTTCGAGAACATAAAACTCACCTTTTTCCACTCGGAGGCCGAGAACCGAGTGCTATGTAGCTGTAAATACCAGGAGATTTCACTCGTCTCTCTTTCTCTGTCTGTCTCTCGATCTCTTTGTCTCTCTCTCTATCCGAGCTTCTCTCTTTCTCTTACTTTGCCTCCCTTTCTCTCTCTCCTTGTCTCTCTCTCTGTCTCCTTCTCTCACTGTCTGTCTCTCTCTCACTGTCTGTCTCTCTCTCACTGTCTGTCTCTCTCGCTCTGTGTCTTACTGTGTCTGCCTGTCTCTCTGTCTGCCTGTCTGTCTCAGCACCGCATCAGAGATCAGATGCAGGAAACGTTAAAGTTCAAAATATTAAATAAGCTTTAGCGATATTTACAGGAAGCTTCTCACAGATCTGTTTGTTGTTGGAGGAATTAAAGAGTGCTCAGGTTTTATTTTATGGAGCGCAGCGTCACCGTGTCAGAGAGCGCTCAGTGTGTTTAAATACAGATACCAGTTAACAAAACACACTCACATGAGATACATTAACGCCTGAAATCGCTCAGAGACATAAATTAGCTCACGCACGAAAGAGCCAGCATGAGTCGCTGGTGCCCCCTAGTGGAGGGGAACTTCTACGATCACATCCTCGTGCTTCATGAAAAATATAAAGAATGAAGTAAACTTTTAAGAGATTTAAAGCTTAAACACACACCGCAGGTCTGAGTTTATGGAGCAATGATGACATTCACCCCTTTACTGTCCAACAATCTCACAACAATTTACCATTGCAGAGACAATGAATGAATGAACGAATGAGAAAGAAAAAAATTACAATTATTAAAAAAATAAAATAAAATAATAAGAAAAAAATCTAAAAAATAAAAGAGAAATGTCTTATTTAATAAATAAATACATAAATAAATAAATCTTTTTTGTTTTAAAAAACAATTATAAAACAATAAACGCACAAATAATTTTTTACAAAATTAAAAACTGAAAGAATAAAAATTGTTAAAAGAAAAACAAATTAAAATATATAAAAAAAATTTTTAAAAATTTAAAATAATAAAGAGAAAGGATCTAAATGAATAAAGGAGCAAGGGGAAAAAATAGAAATAATTATTTAAAGAAATAAAAAAAAATAAAAATATAAATATATGAATTAACAAAAAACTCAATAATTAATTGTAAAAACTGTAAAAAAACAAAAAAAAACAGCTATATACAACAACAAAAAAGATGTATAAATAAAATGTATAATGTACACACAAAAATAAAACAATAAATAAAAAGAGTAAGTATGAATTGATTAGTTAAAAAATAATAATTGGTAAAATAGTAAAAAATAAAATTAATTAAAAAATAAAATATGAATGAATGAAAATAAACAAAAGAAGAAAAATAATATATAAGTAAATCAATTAATAATACATAAAAAAAATAATGTATCAGAATATATCAGTTAGAATAAGAAAGTAATTTACATAAATATATATATATATACATATATATATATACACACACACACACACACACACACACACACACACACACACACACACACACATATATATATATATATATATATATATATATATATATAAATAAAAGCAAAAAGAAACAAACAATTGTATTAATAAATCCATTACTGAACTGGAAGTAGTTCAATTAAAGTCACCTGTCTCTGGGAACGTCCAGCGCCGTGTTGTAGTCCGGAGGTCCTCCAGGTAACATGTTGAACAGCAAGTGATTCATCCCCTTATCCCATCTGTAAACACACACACACACACACACACAATAGTAAACCATGTGTAGACTTTTCATGTGTTTCTTTTCAAACTGAAAAGCGACAGAGGGACAGAGAGAGACACAGAGACACAGAGAGACAGAAACACAAAGAGAGAGAGACAGAGAGAGAGAGAGAGAGAGAGAGAGAGAGAGAGAGAGCGATAAAAACATAGACTCTGAGGTGTTCACCTGGGCAGCATGGCGAGAGCCTGAGCGGTTTCCCGGATGCGCAGTGAGTTCTGGTTCAGGACGTCAATGGACGGGATGAAGAGACACGCGCGAGTGACATCATCGGTGTAGAAGTCGCTATCGGAGACGGCGCTCAGCAGCTCGTTATACTCACGCGACAGACCGCTACTGCTGATGGGCACGCCCACCTCGTCCACAAACCTCTGCAGGGGGTAGATGTACACCTGTATACACACACACACACACACACACACAGGTTTAAACAACAAAAAGTTACATTTCACAATAATTACTTTTTATAAAATATTCTTCTTTGTCTTATTGTCGTAATAAAAAATATTTATTCATTATTCATATATTTAAATTGAGCTAATGCTTTCTAAGTTTAAATATGAAATTGTATTTTTTTAAAGAAATAATTTTTTTTTACTTTGTTTACATCTTGCATTTCTTTTAATGTGATATTTAATCAAAAAAATGTTTATTGATTTATTTAATTTTTTCAATTTAAATCAACACTCATTTACATTAACACCCTGGGAATTTAACACTATTTTTTATTTATTATTTTTTTATCCAGTTTTTTAAATTAATATGTTAATATACATTTCATTTAAATTAAATTTAGATACTGTTTTATTTGAATAGTAATTTAATTTTCATTTCTTTTGAATGACTTCTTGTTTACCTTTGTAATAGTTTAATTGTAAGTTGTTTTTCTTTTCTTTTTTTTCTTGATTTAAAGAATTGAATTGAAATTTAATGCAATTTGAATTGATATTTTTTCATGTTTTAATATTTTTATATATAATTATATAATTTAAATAATTATAATTTTAATTACTTTATTTTCAGTTTCAATGTTGTGGAATTTTACTGAATTTACATCCTTCTGATTTGCTTTTCTGATATTCTTATTATTTTACTTTTAGTTTAGAAATTAAATTACCTTCTTATTTTAGTTTAGAATTTAATCTGAATATTGTATTTTATTATTTAATTTGAATAATTTACACCAGGCAGAGTCCTGATTATTATAATGATCATCGTAATATCTGAGTATCATTATAACTTTTGTTGAAGGTAAATAATTGATGTTTTAAATTTAAAAATAATTTTTTTATGCTTCTGCAACATGTTAAGAAAGCCTCATATCTGTGTCTCTGATGAAAAGAGGTGTCCAGATTATTCCCGAGCTGACCTTGATGCGGTTTTTGGGATTGTAGCCACAGCGGTAGACGTCGAAGCAGGTGTGCATGCGGCAGCTCAGGTCTCCTCTCTCGGGAATGGGACTGGACGCGGGCAGTTTGACCAGCGGAGCGTCGTGAACGCTGCGGCGGTCCAGGGTCCACTCGGGGGAAGATTCGATAGAATGAGGCCAGAACTGGAACATTCCGGTGGCGATTAAACCCAGCAGGACCACAGAGAACAAAGTGATGTAATAGATACGGTGTTTGGTCTTCATGCGAGGGATGAGAGCCGGACCGCGAGAGCTGTATTTTCCTGAGGCACACATCCTGAGGACAAAGCGCTGAAACACACACACACACACAAAATTGAGTTGTGTCTCAAATACTGGCTTACCCCTAATTCCCTGCTATCTACTTTCTGTGCATTATGCCCTACTTCCTAATCCCTATGCCATATTTCTCGTTCCTTTCACTGTAGTCCATACTATTCCCAAATTCCTATTTCCTACTTCCCATTTCACTCGTCGTATTCCAGATTCCCTGCTCCATCCACAAAGTCAGTAAGTAAAAAAGGGTTACTTAAAGTCAATAAATAAAAATAACCAGACATTATATATATATGTATATATATATGTGTATATATATATATATATATATATATATATATATATATATATAAAATCAGACAGAAATAAAGCACTTAAATAAATAAATAAATAAATAAATAAATAAATAAATAAGAATCAAAGAATTGCCACAAAGGTCACATTAAGGAGAACAATAAGGAGATATTTTAAAAAAATAATAATAAATATTTACAGTAATAAACATTAATATATTTCAATATTAAAGAATTTCTTATATTTTTATTTTATCTAAAAACATGATTTAAACAAGCTGATTCATATATTAATTACTCAGTGTATTAATTTATTAATTTAGCATTAATTTATTTTATTTCTGGGATATCTTTCATTATAAAATAACACGTTATATTTATTTAATAAAAAATATTTTTTAATAAAAATGCAAGATGTCAGAATTCGAGTCATTTAATCTACTTTTGCATTTATTTATTTTATTAGTTAATTTTGGAATATTCTATTGGTCTTGTTTTACAGGTGATGTCACTGGCAATAAGATACTTACAAGATCTTGAAAACAAATTCTTGTGTAGGAATTTAATAAAATTTTTATTTTTAAGAATTCAATCCGTTATGATGATTTTCATAGCCTGTGCCTTAGCTAGCTAGCATGCTAACAACAGATCACATAACAGCCAAATCTATTCATTCTTTATTAAGGTGACCTTACTGGTTATTTCGGTAACTAGTTCTCAAATTAACTCATGAATACAACCTAATAACCGAACCAATAACGATAGTTATATTCTACGTGAAGATAGAAAATAGTTAGCTAGCTAGTTAGCTAGCTTAAGCAAAGTTAGCTTAGCCTACCTTAGCCTCGTCTCGTCACCGCGGCTTTAACAACGTCGTAGAGTATTTAATTCATAGTGTTTTAATGAAATGAGAGAGAAAATGACGGTATAAACGGCCTTGTTTGTATATTTATTATGTCAGTGGAAAATATTCCGTGGAAAACCTCAAGGAGATGAAGAGGAAAAAAATCCGTTTTTCCCCGAACGTGTTGCCTCCTACTGTACAGGCAGCGGATTAGCAGGCTATGCTAGCGAGGACAATACGTCAACCGCGTCCGCCATATTGGAGAGGTCTGAGTCAATCAATCACTGCGAGTCTGTGTAGAGATGTGATGTGTGACTAGCCGGCTAAAATTACCCGTATTTTACTTCATGTTTTTCACAAATTCTTTTTATTACAAGCCTCATACATTTTCTGATCGATGTATATGTAAATAAATACATTTTTGCCATTCTGTCTGAGGTGGATTATGCATATCAGGTCAAATATTCAAGTGCACAGAAACCATACTAAACTTATTAAAGTATATTCCTTGACTAATGATTATCAGAGAAATATCTCCAGAGACTTAATTTTAATTAATATAACAGAATATGTTTGATAGCTTTAAAAAAAAATACAAAACAATCTGACCATAGCCTCAATCTGTTCTTGTCTGTGTAAAGTTTATTATTTAGTTAATTATTTTCTGGTAGCAACACCTCCTAAGTGTTTTATTCCTTTTATACCACAGCAATTTGCCCAACACTAGCTATTTTAATAGATTAAAGCTTGACACAACATCGATTTTAAACCTTTATAGCTTACCTGCAAAGCTAGGCACTGGAGACTCCTTCCACAAATGATAAAAAAACACTTCACCATATCTTTAGCGTATTAACATTAACATAAACCTGCCCTTCTGTCAGAATTGCTTTTATACAGTCTATATTAATGAATTTAATTAGTTAAATTAAAAATGACATGAGTTTAACGTTCATCATGAAGGACGCACACACCACAACGTTTTTTATCTTTTCATTTATTTTAATATCAATCAGTGTCACATATAACAGGTATCATGAATATAAGTACAAATGCGTACAACACATTACTAAAATCACATAAAATATACACAATTGCAATACACAACACTTTACAATGCAGAAGATGTAGGCTTCTGATCACACACACACACACACACACAGAGAAATGTGCTCACACACACACACACACACATTGTGAAAAGTTTTAGTGTGGCTCGATGCGGTGGTGAAAAAGGTAAAGGTGTATTGGATTCTGTACAAACACGAACAGTCCTCTATAAATATCCATTCAGACGTCAGTGCAAGTTCTTCCTCTGTCCATGTTAAAGGGCTGCATCACGACACGATGGCACCGCTGAGTGAAATTTTCTGCTCTATTTTCTCCTTTTCCTTTCACAAAACCAGGGAAGTTCCAGCTGTACAATTTGGTCACTGTGGGCACCTTGGAAACAGAGAGAGACGACGTATATACAAGCGTGTCTTCTTCTTTTTGAGCCATTTGTCTTTTGAAAAGTCCTTCTGGAGAACAGGGACGGGTTACTGGATCCCTCGGAACAAACACATGGCGAAGACCATGGCGAAGAGCTGAGGAAAGAAAATGTACTGAATTAGAAAGACTGAAAGAAACACTTTAACACACAACAGACCTGCTTCCTGACTAGCAGAGATGACTATCAGGATGTTCAATAGGTATGAGGAAAGTTCTAGAAAGGTAAAGGCATGTTTTAAACCTTTGTGGCTGTTTATAGACCTGTATCTTCTTTTTGTTTGATTTACAAGCTCAGCTTTGTACTAGCTTTTTCCCTCATATTAGCAAATCAAGCTAACATGACTAGCTATGTACATTCCCCAAAGGCACAGACGATCTCTGATACGTTCTTGAGAACATTATTTTTCTCCAGAATGATGCCTCTGTAACACATAAAACCAAGTTTTTCTACCATTTTAGCAGATCCAGCAGTAAACAGTGGGGAACTAAAGAAAAGGTAGACCGCACACAACAGAGAAATTATTCAAGTCAATCAATTCAGTTTTTTTTTTTTTTTCCATTTCATTTCATTGTCTGCAACACTTATCCGATCTATCCTTGGGTCATGGGGAGCCTGTGTCTATCTCAGGCATCAAGGCTGGATATACCCTGAACTTGCCAACCCATCACAGGGCACACACAGAGCAATTTAGAGACTCCAAACAGCCTAGAAGCATGTCTTTGGACTGTGTGAGGAAACCCACCAAGCACAGGGAGGACATGCAAACACCACACACACAGGGAGTGGGAGCAAGACTCGAACCCAGGACACTGGAGGCGTGAGGGGAACATGCTAACCACTAAGTCACTGTGCCGCTTCAATAGGGTTATCTCTCAAATGTTATTTTAGCTCTTTAACACACATCCAACCCACAAAAAAAGCAGTAATTTAAACATGATAGTAAATTTACAGCAGTCTTCAGCGGGTCATCATGCGGTCTAATAGATCTTCTTCTTTGGGCTTTTCCCTTCAGGGGTGGCCACAGCGAATTCTGCATCCTCAACACTTGCACCCACTAGCTTCATATCCTCATTTATTACATCCATATACCTCCTCTTTGCCTCCTGCCTGGCAGCTCCATCTCCAACATTCTCCTACCAATATACTCACTCTCCCTCCTCTGAACATGTCCAAACCATCTTAATCTGGCCTCCCTAACTTTGTCAACATGAACTGTCCCTCTGATGTACTCGTTCCTAATCCTGTCCAACCTTGTCACTCCCAAAGAGAACCTCAACATCTTCAGCTCTGCTACCTCTAGCTCTGACTCCTGTCTCTTCCTCAGTGACACTGCCTCTAAACCATACAGCATGACCGGTCTCACCACTGTCTTGTACACCTTGATTCTTGCTGATATTTTTCACACAGAACTCCCGACACCTTTCTCCACCCATTTCAACCTGCTTGTACTTGCTTCTTTACCTCTTTCCCACACTCTCCATTGCTCTGGACTGTTGACCCCCAAGTACTTAAACTCCTGTACCTTCTTCACCTCTTCACCCTGTAATCTTACTGTTCCACTTCCCTCTCATTCATTCACACAAATGTACTCAGTCTTACTACGACTGACTTTCATTCCTCTTCTCTCCAGCGCAAACCTCCACCTCTCCAGATTTTCCTCCACCTGCTCCCTGCTCTCACTACTAATGTTTTACGCCGGATGCCCTTCCTGACGTAACCCTCTCTATTTATTCGGGCTTGGGACCGGCACAAAAGTCACTGGACTGTGACCCCCATGGCTAGATTCATGCGCTCTAGTAGATGTAGGTACATTAATCAAGACCGATTGATAATCAATGTATTGATGAAGCTCCGCCCCCTGGATCTACATTGAGAGTATTGTGTATATAACATGGCTGACTCGAGGTATATCCCAAAAACAGGGTTTTCTTCGAGACTTAACACACTTTTGTTGAAGCCAGAGCTTAATGCATTGTCTTGGTGGTGGTGTTATTTTCAATCATGTTCTATAGCTCTTCCAGGTACAGATAAGAAAAACAATCTAAAAAATTAATACCTTTAACAAATGTTTTTTGTTAAGCTCATGACCAATGAAAGTATTTTTGTTAACATGTAATTTTAGAATTCAACAATTTCAACTTCATGCAATACATTTTAAACAACTTTACACAGAAACAAATTCGATTAACGTCCAGTTTCCATTTTGTCCACCAGGGGGCAGTGAGACACAACAAACTGTTTAACCATTGTGTCGCGTGTTTATAGCAGCAGCTGCGCGAGCTAAAATGTCTTTCAGGACTGAATTCAGAATCTTACTTCTATGGTCAGGACAACGATAGCGAGAGCTCCGGCCATGTAGATGTACGCCTCGAAGTAATCCACCACAGCTGAGTAACAGCCCTGTTTATAGAGACAAAAGAAAGGAGGTGGTTCGGTATCACATGAAATTATTCCGTGTCTTTGGCAGGAACTTACACGATGACCTCATTCCCGAATCTATCACACATCTGAGTTAGGACTTACACAAGGATACAAGACTTAAGGAATAAAAAACGAATTGAGAGACTTCTTTTGAGCTTCTGTTACAGAAAATGAATCAACATCATCTAACCAATCAGAATCCAGAACAGCACTGTGATGTAATCAACGCTATGTTCTCAGGAAAATTAAAACTTTTATTTGCTAAAATCACATTTTCTTAGTGATGTGGTGATATTCTTAGTGATTTGGGGGCGGAGTTACATTTAAAACTAGTTTATGATGTCACTAGAAAGATCCAAAGCTAAGTTACAAACCACAAAACAGTTATTTACCACTAAGTTATACCATATACCACTAATTTAGTTATGTTAGCTAAATTACGCTAGAAACAAGGCCAGGAGGATACAGGGGTGTTTCCTAACTTACATAGTCATGCATATTCAGAGATATTTTTTTATTGAGGATACAAGGTTAGAGATGATACACATTATGGACACATTATTCCTCATTGATAATGCTAGCGTTTGAACACAAGGCAGGATGCTAACCTTGATGCGGAATGGCATGTTGCCTCCGAGACACTCGTCCACGTTCATCAGCTGCTCATTCCTCAGGCAGCAGACCTCAGGAACGGCTCTGCCGGGGTTCAGGTGCCTGAAGAGGCTCTTCTGATCGAAATCATCAGCGCTGTTCACGCCACAGCATTCAAACTGCACGGCGAGACGCAAACAACAGCAGCGTTAGTGCAGAAACAATGCTACAGAGGATAAAAAAAGGTTGGAATTTAGTGTACCGTAGCCATGATGGTGTTCCAGGTGGCGGTGAAGACGTCTGTGTTGTTGCTGCCTTGATAATGTGCCTTCAGCTCTTTGGTGAAGTAATCTCTAGTGAGCTGATGATGATTATTAGATTATTAGGAGATAAATCACAGTGTAAATGGAACAATCCGAGAATGAACGCTGGAAATAGGGATACTCACATGCTCACGGAATATGAAGGCCAAAATGGCAGCCGCCAGCTCTGCCAGGAATATGATGAGGATGAGTAGGAAGAACTGTGTATGGAAAAAAAAACAGGAAACTGAGACCTTTTATTCCAATTATTACTATCATCTATTATTTCTGAATGAATACCAACATCATCATTTTCACTTATATGCTGTCATGTAAAGAATAAATCACCGTGCCTGTTGCTGATACAGTAAAATAATCAACGACGGCATGAAGTAATATAGCGGATTTACTGTATTTTTTTAGAACAGACACCGGGAAGTGTTTGATTTCTTTCACTAAGCAGCCATTACTAAGCCCCTGATTACTGATAACGTCACGCTTTTGGTGTTTTTAAGGATTGAAAGCCATTCAAAAAAGGCTAACATCAATCAAATCGATCCAAGCGGATGGTTTTCAATTAAAAATATTACGACACCTAGGTGTACTGTGATCAAATTGATCAACAATCCATCGTTAGCACCGCCCCCCGGAAACGTGGGACTGCCACATAGTCACTGCACAGGAAATCGACTCACAAACAGCAGTAGGCATTTGTTCTCCCGTATGGCTCCGCAGCATCCCAGGAAGCCGAGCAGGAAGAGCATGGAGCCCATGGCCAGGATCACGTAGACTCCGGTGAAGAGCAGAGGATTGGCTGCTACGATCTCCCTGAATCCGGTGGGATCCACCAGCACCCAGATTCCCACTCCGAGTAAAAACGATCCGCCGAGCTGCTCGGAAAAGGAGAATTTATCGTTATTAGCATTGAAACACATAATGACAACAATCATAATCATGGTTTATCCATGAAACCAGTTCATTCCTGTTCTCACTTATCTTCTAGCAGTTATAAACACACCTTCCCTCTCTTAAAGCTTTACCTTGGACTGTTACGAAGCGCTGACGCTGGAGACTCCTTCCATAAACGCTAAATAATAAACATCTCCTCACTGCTCAACAACTAACCACCTCTTTTATTAGCCGAGTGTCTGCTACACAAGTCCCGGTGAACTGGCTGTTGTTATAGAAACGATAACATATTAGCAATAAATTGCGTCCAGAGAAAACTGATCTACACATTCTGACCAATCAGAATTCAGAATTAATCTGCGTTCTGTAACAATTCTGACGTTCACATGATTTTTCTGCGTGGATGTGGTTCTACATCGATGTTTATAGCTAGTTTATACAAACTTGTGCTAGGAAGTTGCCGCTGGAAAATGCAGCCCTGACTAGCTAGTTATGCTAAATATGCTAGTTTCTGACGCTCCTTTTCCCTTTAGAGTTTTTCTGTATATTTGTGTGATTAGGATTGTTTGTGTAGCATTAATAACAGTCCGTTTGACATGACTTGACTTGCATGTTTTTCTCACCGCGAAGAAAAGCTCACACGTTGCTAACGAGAAAAAAAAAGAAGCCCTGACCGGAGGAAGTGTGCTGAGGCTCGCGGGCCAAACCGAGATTCTTTGGCAGGAGATGAATGTGCTTCCTCATGATATAGCTTTAAACTTTATTGTAGGTGGCAACACAGATTGTTCTAGACTTTTTTCTTTTCTTTGAAACACATATGGTTTAAAAAAACACAACCTCAGATGAAGCAACCTCTGAAACCGTGGATTAGCTTCGATTAGCGATAAACCTCTAAATCATCGCCCTGGTCCTCTCCGAGGTAAAGAGGGTATGAAGAAGGATCAGACCAGAGGAGAAGACCCCAGAGATGAAAGGTGTGAGGAACAAAAAAAGAAGATGAGGATGAAGAAGAAGAGGAGGAAGAGGAGAAGGAGATACTCACGAATATGAAGAAGTTAAAGATGAACATGAGGTACTTGATGCAGCTGAGGCAGTCGCCCTCCATGGCCGTGCTCCTCGCAGAGGCGTCTCCTTGCCCCTTTGGAGACAAAACCAGACGTTCATCAGCCTAAAAGTCAGAGTCCGGGTCACTCCGAAAGAAAAGAGACGTCTTTCTCTAGAGTCTAGAGTGAAAAGCAGCGGCTTTGTGCTCTTAACTCAATTAAAACCAATGACCTCATTCTTCCTTAAAAAAAGGAAGGAAGCGAACGGGAACAGATGCTACGTTCATCCAAAAATTAAATCCTTCAGACACTGACAACTCCGGGTTTTTCCTAATCGTATTTCTCACGTGTAATCAGACACAAGACAGAAGAAGAGAGCTGACCAACCGGAACATGTCCAGTTTATTTATGATGAAAAAATGAGAGATGCAGAAGAGTGGAAGAAAAAAAATTAAAGAAAGCTAAACAGCATCAGGAGGGGTGGAGCTGGACATTTGCTCTGGTCTTCACACCAGGAGCAGGACTAAATAAACATCTCCTTCCACCTCCTCAGACCACATGCTGCATGTTACAGCCTGGTCACATGATCCTGACCGTCATCCCGCTAGTGAAGCCGGGGGTGTGTCCAGCTGTCCTTTCTGTCTTTTCTAACTGAAGAATAAAGTGAGAATACAATAATGCAGATCAGCTGCTTTTGAAGGAAATTCCTATCCTCAGACACATTTCAGGAGAAATTTGAGCGATTCCCGCGTTAGTCTGTCGCTCTGGGACGTTTCTGTTGTTCCTGTGAGACATTAGCATGGCTGTGAGACTCTGACGTCACAGCTAGCACAGTTTTTAATGGAAAACACATTTCAATGGACGTCAACAGCGTGAGGAGTAACGCTACGAACAGAAAAACGCAAACACTGGGCTAAATCCCAGAATGCACCACAGCTATACAACAACATAGAAGTAGTTAGTGTAAAACTAGTTAGCATAAAACTAGTTAGCGTAGAACCAGTTAGCATAAAATTAGTTAGCGCAGAACTAGTTAGCATAAAAATAGTTTGCGTAAAACTGGTTAGCATAGAACTAGTTAGTGTAATACTAGTTAGCATAGAACTAGTTAAGGTAAAAGTAGTTAGCATAAAACTAGTTAAGGTAAAACTAGTTATTATAAAACTATTTAGCATAGAATTAGTTAAGGTAAAAGTAGTTAGCATAAAACTAGTTAGCGTAAAACTAGTTAGAGTTAATACTAGTCAGTAGTTATTGTTTGCTGTCAAAATGTCTTCAGTCTAAAATCTTGCCTGAATATTTGAAGAAAATAAAAGAAGTTTCCACTTCGGGACAATTTTATTGTAAATGCAGGCATTAAGTCACGAGGAAAAAACCATCTTCTCCAAAGCGCATGCTATGTCTGGAGAACTCGAGAACTGATGCTGGAACTCGAGCCGATGCTGGAACTCGAGCAGATGCTAGAACTTGAGCGGATGCTGGAACTCGAGCCGATGCTAGAACTTGAGCGGATGCTGGAACTCGAGCCGATGCTGGAACTCAAGCGGATGCTAGAACTCGAGCGGATGCTAGAACTCGAGCCGATGCTAGAACTCGAGCAGATGCTAGAACTCGAGCCGATGCTAGAACTCGAGCCGATGCTAGAACTCGAGTTGATGCTAGAACTCGAGCAGATGCTAGAACTTGAGCTGATGCTAGAACTTGAGT
>NC_080719.1:2220000-2272500 GCF_019097595.1 Hemibagrus wyckioides
TGTAAATTTTGCTGCAATGTTAGAGGAACGTTCTAATGAAACGTTACAGGTTACTACAAGGTTCTAAGCGGTTTCAAGTGATTTAAACTTCATTAGATTGTTAGATGAAAGTTCTCTGAAACATAATGTCTTACAAGAATATTCACAAGATATTTCAAATGACGTGAATGTTATTAGAATGTAAGAGGAGCGTTCTCTGAAACCTTACAGGTTACCACAAGGTTTTCTGAGAGATTTCAAGTGATTTAAAGTTTACTGGAACATTATGAGAGCGTTCTCTCAAACAAGAAGATCCCTGAGAGATTTCAAATCAGAAATCTTACTGGAATGTTAAAGGAACGTTCTTATAAAAACGTTACCGGTTATTAACGGGTTTCTGAGAGGCTTAAATTAATTAAAAATTAACATTTTTAAGGTACCTTGTCTCAAGCATGCTAACTTACCACAAGGTTTTGGAAACTATTTAAAGGTTACTAGAACGTTAAAGGAATGTTCTAATGAACAACAAACATTACAGGTTACCACAAGATGTAAATGTTATTAAATATTACAGGACCGTTCTGAGAAACATAACAAGGTGCCACAAAGTTTCTGAGAGGTTTAAAGTTATTTAAATGTTACTAAAACATTAGAGAAACATTCAAAGGATACAAAACTGGTTACAACAAGATTCCCAAGAGATTTCAGGTCATGTAACTTTTATTAAATATTACAGGAACGTTCTTTGAAGCATCACAAGGTTTCTGAGAGGTTTTAAATTACTTAAAGGTTACCACAACGCTAGGGAATGTTTCCTGGACTATAATGTAAAGCACAACCTGCTTGCTACATATCTGTATGGGAAAATGTCAGGAAAAATATAAAAAACTAGAACTTTTTGTTCTCAGAACATTTCAGGAAACCAACAGCAAACGTTTCGAGAACATTCTGGAAACCAATAAGACTATTAAAGCACTAAATTTTTGGCAGAAGTGTGTGGGGGGATGTCAGATCACTTGATGATTGACAGTGGTGTTGCTATGCCAACGGAAATGACCTGAGTTAAGTTGTCTTTATTTGTCACATATACATTACAGCAATTCTTTCTTCACATATCCCACCCTTGGAGGTTGTGGTCAAAGTGCAGGTTCAGCCATGATGCAGTGCCCCTGGAGCAGGGTGGGTTGGGGGCCTTGCTCAAGGGCCCCAACAGTGGCAGCTTGGTGCTGCTGGGGCTTGAACCCTGATCTTCCGGTCAACGACCCAGAGCCTTAACCACTTGAGCTACCACCACCACCCCTAGTTAGTTTTGTAGATACTACAAAACTAAAGAAACTGGATATTAAACTCTCTTTATCCACTTTACATGTAATTATTCTGTAACTCTTATGAATGATTCTGATAAACACCCCCGTCTCTGAGGTTTATAAACTCTAACGAGTTCTCGGTGTGTATCCTCCCGCTTGTACAGGAACACTGTGTTAATTCACCACGCCAGATTTCTGCTGAAAAGCCTTAAAACAAAGCGAGCTAACAGTGTGAGACGGCCGCGCTCGCTGCTTTCCCAGGCATCATTATTATGAAAGAGAAAAACAAAGAGGTTGTTTGTCTTGAACCAAGCTGCTTTCTGGCTTATCTACGATAAATGAGTGATGGATGCTGGACCACATGTTTCCTCTCTCCTGAGGATGAAAGTCATATACTGAAGAGAGACGAAGCTAAGTGAGACGAGAAAGGACAAGTTCAGCAGCTTAGCAGCACAGAGAGAGAGAGAGGGAGAGACAGAGAGAGAGAGAGAGAGAGAGAGAGAGAATTACATGGTGAGAAAAAAAAATCAAGCTGAAAAAATGTAAACATGTCTTGAAATGCTACACAGCGATAAAACCTCCATTAAGCTATCGCTCGAGGAATTCAGATCTAAGACATAACCCCAGGTTTAAGTGCTTTACGGAAGGAAGTGGGCGGAGTTTGAGTAAAACTGTTATTGGTTAATAATACCTTAGTCCTTACTAATTACTAAGTGTGAAGAGACGCTTCTTATTCAGAGACAATTATAAGACATATACAGATAAAATTCCGTTTTAAATGGAATTAAACTTCTAACTAACTAACAAAACTTTTAAACGAATAAACTTCTCCATGAGCATAGCAGACGAGTGCTTGGTCAGCTTATCCTCCAAACATGAGCTGGATTTCCTTTACAGGAGATGTTATTTTATTAATTTAACTCCAGTGTAATAAATATAAACTGCACACACACACACACAGAATTGCATGACCTCAGTTTAGTATCTCATATCCACATGAACCGTGTCCACAATTAATTAATTTTAAAATAATAATTAAAAAAATAATTTTATTAATAAATGAATAAGTTAAGAAATAATAATGATGATGATGATGATAATAATAATAATAATAATAATAATAATTATTATTATTATTATTTTATTTTTTTATTATTATACTTCTAAGTACTAGGTCTGAAGTGACACTTCTTATTCAGAGAAACATAAAAATATACATAAAAATAAAATTCTGTATAAACTTCCCTAAGTGTAGCACAATAGCGCGTGATCAGCTTATCCTCCAAACATTGCTATTCTGTGGTATGTGCTGCTAAAGGGTGGAAGCCATCATCATCATCATCATCAACCTCATCGTCATCATTATTTTCATCATCCTCATCGTGTCATCTTTTTTAGCTTTGAATTGTTATTTGTTTTTATGTTACACTCTATTACAGTCAATGTGAATCACTTAAACTGCACCAGTGTTCATCCTGATGAAGGAATAGAAACAGACGTTTTCACTCAGTATAAATAAACGAGTGATGGTCTGTCTGTGAGTCTGATCTAAAACCAGTCTGTCGGCTCTCGGTGTGTTTTAGACATTTGTTTTTTCCCTCTGTTGGAGAAACTTACACAGAATTTCACTGGTTGAAGATGAAATCTGAGCTGCTTTTTAGATGAACAAGAGAGAGCAGAAATGGGTTCGAGATCAACATTTACTTTGAAGATACAAACATTTCTAAGGAAAAAAATAACAGTTTTGGGGTTGGTTTTTTGGATCTTTTCTATAAATATAATCACCCCTAGTAGGCTAAAAAACAGAAATCCTTCTGAAACACTACACATTCTTCTCAAAGTCCTGAGTGTCTACTTTCATATGAGATTCATATGAACCTCCAGTGTGGAGTGGAACATGACAAAGACGCTCAATCATCAACATGGACACAACAAAAACAGGAGGAAATTACATTTTTTGTGCTCAGGGGAAACGAGTTTATTGCATGTTGTTGTGTTTAAATCAAAACCCCATAATGAAACCTTCTAAACCAGAAGAATCTGGCAACCTTGTGAACCTTAAGAAGGTGAATCTAACAGTGTGAGCGCTGAGAAAATCCACTTTTTTTGTGCAACCTGATTCTGAAAAATATCCGACTCCAACCCAACAAATCCACGTCTCAGAGGAGGAAAGCAGGCCTCCGAGTCCGAGTCTGAATCAGAACCCCAGCTGGCGAGTGATGTGGTGTTGAGGAGGAAAAGGGGGGCGCCAAGATTTTCGCACCCAGTGCTCTGCACTCGGCCCAGCTGCCCTCCGGAATAACAACAACATGGGAAAAAAACGTCAGAGAAGAAACGTCGCTGGCTAAATGACCGCGCTCGAGATCACTCCAGGTACAGGTCTTCACGCTCATGATTTTCGGAGATAAAGAACAGACAGGAAGTGAGTTTCCAGAAATCTACAGCACTGAGATGTTTGTTCTACATCTTACTCCTGACAGCCAGAAACCTAAAAGAAACACGTCTTCTGTGAGAACCTGTCATTAATTCGCTGATGAGGTAGAAACGGCAGATTAAATTCTCCATGGAAACCGGGTTCTTGCTCTTTTCATGGATTCAAAGCGGACTTGACAGCTCCGGAGCGCAGAATACAGCCAGTCAGATTTGCTCTTTTTCAGTAAGTGACAGGATTAAAATAGGAGCCGTGAATTTGCATACTTTTTTTTGCAGAGTATTTTTGTGCAATTGTACAATAACAGCCTTGTTTCTTGACGAGACAAAAAAAAGTAGAAGATTTCTGGACGGGTAAAGCATGCGAGAAAGCAGGACTCGACAAAGCAAAAAAATTAATAAATAAATAATTCTACCTAGTATAATTTCCACCTTATACACTATATTGGCAAATGTTTTGAATCATTGAGTTCAGGTGTTGTTTTTCAGGGGTTGGACTCGGCCCCTTAGTTCCAGTGAAAGGAACTCTTAATGCTTCAGCTTCATACCAAGACATTTTGGATGCTACATTTTCATGCTTTGGGGATGACCGCTTCCTGTTCCAACATGACTGCACACCAGTGACCAAAGCAAGGTCCATAAAGACATGGATGAGTGAGTTTGGTGTGGAGGAACTTGACCGGCCTGCACAGAGTCCTGACCTCAACCCCATAGAACACCTTTGGGATGAATTAGAGCGGAGACTGTGAGCCAGACCTTCTCGTCATCACAACATCAGTGCCTGACCTCACAAATGTGCTTCTAGAGGAATGGTCAAGTTCCTCCACACTAGACTTGCAGGAGTTTGAAGTGAATGACCCAATTTGCATATTTACACATATTTGCATAAATCTCATGTGTTCAAAAATCCATTTACAAACATGTGTCTAAGCACGATGTCTGGTTCAGTGAGAGGAAAATGGATCATCATTGAATGAATCAGAAATGAATCAGGTGGTGAAAGAATGAGTCATGTTGCAAATGATTCTGAATCAATACAGAAAAAAAATCTCTCCATACCATATGTACCTGTAAGTGTCTCTCCCTGTGAGCAGCCGTGATGTTTCTCAGAAGCTTTCTTCACACTTCGTCTGTGTATCTGCGAAGGAGACCAGAGCAGACGCTGTTCAGTGGCCGGTTTATTAGGTATATCATATATAAATAACATCTGTTCAGCGGTGATGGTGTGCAACTGCCAGATGGGGTAGAGGGGTGCCAATACTTTCTACTCAGCAACAGATGGACTGGTATGTAGGTGTAGACACAAATCTGGTGATTATTTTTCTTATACCAACACATCCACAAGCGTTAAAGAATATCAACACATATTTTTTATCCGTTTGTAATTACGCAGCTTCCGAGCCCCTGAGAACGAGCCGTTACTATGGAAACCATAAGGTATTAGAAGGAGAGCATGTTATTAATGTATATAAAGCTGTACGACTGTCACAGCTGCTGTTATGGATAATAAATCAACGTCTTTTCTTCTGACCAATCACAGCTCAGGATCGACCGGCGCTGTGGTTTATATGTACCGTACATAAATGCAGGTCGATAAACGTTCTGCTCTTCCTCCGAAGACTCTCCTTGTCTTCCTGTCAGCGTAACTGTCTGAACGCAGGACTTCGAGGAAAGGTCACGACGTGCTTCCTTCACGTTATTGACATCACATAACCTTTAAAACAGCAGAGAGAAAGTGAAGCCACCATAACAATCACAGTGGGGTTCAAATCCGCGCAAATCTCCGAAAGCATAAGGATCGGATATTCGCTAATTAGTTAAATTATTAATGAATCGCTCGTTTATTACGCAGAAATCAGTCCTCTACACACGATCACGCTTCTCCCTCGAGTTCACGTGTGTCCAAGGTTGAAAGCACACATGTGGCTCTGGCGCTCATTGGCCACAACTCAGGGTTCACACAGGGTACTCCCACAAAGCCCATCATCAGTTTCCATGGCAACAATCAGAAGGCGGGAAAATGAAGAACCAATCATAATGTATATATATATATATATGTAAAGAGAGAAGCATATAAAATGTGAAAAGAGCGTAGCAGAGTGGATGGAAGAGCAGGACAATGAAGTGCTTGGTGGAGTGATGATCCGAGGAAGAAGAGGAGGCGCTGAACCGGTTTTATTCGTATTAACCGAGTCAGCAGTCTGAACATATTCATCGCTCTACTCAGTGCCGCTGAGCATGAAATGAGAATCCAAGCTCTTTTTAATAAGCAGTGCGACTCTACAGGGGGATATCTGATACGCATGGCAATGTGTGTGCTTTTTATTTACACTGTCTTTCAATAAAGGTGCAACACTTACACACACACACACACACACACACACACACACACACACACACATACACAGCCCTTGGATGTTTCTATGCATAGGATATAGAGAGCAAGAGAGAGAAAGTTTGAGAGAGAGACAAAGAGAGAGAGAGAGAGAGAGAGAGCAGGGGGAAGAGTGAGAGAGAGCAGTGGGGAGAGAGGGAGAGACAAAGAGAGAGAGAGAGAGAGAGAGAGAGCAGGGGGAAGAGTGAGAGAGAGCAGTGGGGAGAGAGGGAGAGAAAAGAGAGGGAGCAGGAGAGAGAATAATGGAGGGAGAGAGAGAGAGAGAGAGAGAGAGACAGAATGATGGAGAAAGAAGAGAGAGAGAAAGAGAGGGAGAGAGAGAGAGAGAGAGAGAGAGAGACAGAATGATGGAGAAAGAGTAGAAAGTGAATAATGGAGAAAGAAGAAAGAGAATAATGGAGAGAGCTAGAGACAGAATGATGGAGAAAGAGTGAGAGAGTGAATAATGAAGAGAGAGCGTGAGCAGGGGGAGGGATAGAGAAAAAAGAGAGAGAGAGAGAGAGAGAGAGAGATTATACTTTTTTTTACAATACATTGTATTTTTTTAAACAACATTTATATTGTAATATTGTAAAATTATTTAAATTCTACAAGTCTAAATGACTCATGAAATGATTCAGTTCTATTCTACTTTAATTCTATTGCATTTTTAACAACATCCATTGTAACAAAGCGGCTTTACAGGAAGGGTTACGAGGGAAAACTCCGGTAGATGTAATGATTCCTGATGATTTTGGAGCTTGGGATTTCCTGTAGTGGAAAAGAATCATGTTTTGCGTGAAGGTTTGCTGAACTCCGGCCTCGACTCCGGCTCCAGCTGCTGAGATACAGAGTGACATGTCCTGCAGGAGGAAAAAGCCACGCCGGGGGTCGACACGCCAGCACACACACTCCACACACACTCAGCAGAGCGGTCAGTTACAGAAATTGCTCTGTTTACACAACTCATCACTTCCTCGAACCTCAACGCCAGTCATGTGACCTCATGTCCTTAAAGTCCCAGCACATGTTCTTTACCTCGAGCTGTAACTAATGTGGATGTAGTGAAAGGTTCTGACAGTGAGGAGTGTGTGTCTGGACCGAGCGAGTGTAGAATATAAAGAATAAACATCTGTGTGTCACTCTGTGATAGAAAAATAATCAATAACATCATGTGGAGTGAGAGTTAATAACATGAAGCTGATCATTTTCCTCTAACAGCACACCCTGTAGTGGTTTATTCCTCTTACACTACAGCAATTTCATCATAAACTCTTAAAACCTATCCTTTTAGAGCTACATCACTTAGATTACAGCAACTGGAATCAGTCATTCTCTAACAACCCTCTCTTCTCTTCTCTTCTCTTCACTTCATTTTTTCTTATTTTCTTTTCTCCTATATTCTCCTCTCTTCTCTTCTTTTCTCCTCACCTTTCATATCCTTTCTTCTCTTCTCTTTTCTTCTCTTCTCCTATCCTCTCATCTTCTCTTCTCCTCTCTTCTTCTCCTCTCATCTCTTCTCTCCTTTTCTTTTTTCCTCTTCTCTTCTCCTTATTTCTCTTCTCTTTTCTTCTCCTCACCTTTCCTCTCCTTTCTTCTCTTCTCTTCTCTTCTCTTCTCTTCTCTTCTCTTCTCTTCTCTTCTCTTCTCTTCTCTTCTCTTCTCTTCTCTCCTTACATAAACATTAAACAAACCTCTCCTTACAAAATAAACGATTATTATTTTGTTATCTGCTTTACAGCTATTACGTGCTTTAAACTGAAATATATTAGCCTTCATTTTGAATAAAGGTAAAAACTTTCCACATATCGTGACGTGAACTTCGTCTCATATCATCGTTGCTTGTCCGTATTGTGCAGCGATAAAAAACGCTACCAGGCTACCAGAAAGAAAAAGTAATAACGTTTTGAGAGTGTTCGTGTTGATGGCCCCAGACGGCTCAGCTGTATGTAGCTGTAATTTCTTTCACATGGATGATTCATTAGACAGAAGGGACGTCAGTCATCGATGTGGGTCAGCGTGCGTCGCGTCCACAAACTCCCACGCAGCCAGCCGGTTCAACCAGACCTCAATCTGGAGCACAAACCCTCTCCAGTGTTAATCAGACACCGCTAATCAGAACCCATCAAAGACACGGCTGCTGTGCTTGCGTCCATCCCCGTGCTGATAATCAATACAGAGTGACAGAAGTTACACCCACGGTCAGTCGTCACGTATGTTGCTGAGTGAGTCGCACTGTAACTACACGCTGAATCAGGGAACTGAACAAGGAAAAATGTGGGCAGAGCTTGAAATAACCGAGACCACTGATTGGTCAAACACAATGGTCACAGAGTCGTGATGATAATCTGAATTTATTCAGCGTTCCTCGTTTACACAATGAATGTTGTCCTACATCTTGCTCCTGCGTTTGTGTAAATATGAAATGTGACTGATTCGCACCTAATTTACCCTTTTCTGTAATCTGAATCCAGATAATTGTTATTTCTATAGACGAGACAGATTCTTCCACCTTTTTGTGTTCGTTTAGCTCACTGTGGTGTATGCTTTGCCTTTTATGGAGTTTTGTGGGCGTCACTAAATGCAAATGAGCTGTGAAGTGAATGTGCTTTGAACTTATTATTATATGTTTTTTATTGGTTTTCATTTATGTACACATTATAATAGCCTATCTGTGCTTACTGATTCAATCCACCCATACAAGTGAATCAGTTTAATGAGTCACTGAGTTTATTACGACATTAAACTGATTCACTTGAATGAGAGATGACTGAATCAGTTATTGAAGTAACTCACTGATTCAACTGAAAGAGAGGAGTGAATCAGTAAGAGAATTGACTCAATGATTTACTTTACCAAGAGAGGAGTGAATCAGTTATTTAAGTGGCTTACAGATTCACTCAAATGAGATTGGAGTGAAACAGTAAAAGAAATGACTCACTGATTCACTTGAAAGAGAGCAGGGAATCAGTGAAAGAACTGACTCAATGATTCACTTTAACAAGAGATGAGTGAATCAGTTACGCAAGTGACTCACTGATTCACTTAAAAACGAGAGGAGTAAATGAGTGAGAGGAGTGAATCACTGAGAGAAGTGACTCACTGAAGAAAAAGGAAAAGAAAAGACAGTACAGCTCCACTATCATGCTACTAGCTACTAGCATGATAGTGGTAGGCCTTATTAAAGCTTTCACTTCCTCTTTCTTTACACTTGATTCTGAAGTCCCTAGTTTTCTCTTTCTGTTACAGCATTACACAAATCACATGCCTTGGCTAAGAAGCACATGATCCTTGGAATGAAAAACAAAGGATCCTCACTTAAAAGTCAACATCTGAACACCAAAATCCAGCTGTTCCTTCATTTTGTGAATTTGGGATTTCCAGTATTCCGTCCTCCATCATGTCCATCACACCTTGTACTTAAATATAAAGAAACACCACCAACAACGATGGACCAAATGGAGCCACTGGGTTTAGGGTAATGATACGTTTCTACCTTTGACTTCACAGACAGTAGAGTTGTTGGCGCAGGAACAGACAACAACCTGGATTAGTGTAGATGTTTACATTTATACACTGACTTAGAGGCAGGAAGCTAGAAAAAAATCGTCTTCATCTTCATCAAATAGCTTCAAGAGGGGATTTTAACACAAAGTCTTTTAAAAGTATGTGCACAAGCATTATTAATATAATATTATTACATCATAGACAGACCAAACATCTAAACTCCTGAAAATGAAAAAGTGAAAGAATTCATCATGATTCATCGAGTCGTTCAGGAGTCGATTCATTTGAATCATTTGTTTAGATTCACTCAGCTGCTCAGAGTCATTTGAGTCAGGCTGATTCATAAAAATTGTACATATTATTATATTTTTATTATATATTACGTATGTCTGAGTTCAGATAATGTTAAATATCCACAGCTGCTTGTATGACTCATTAAAACTCAGTGAGTCATTAAACTGATTCGCTTGACTGATTAGAATGAGTTAAGGAGTCAAGCAGATTAGGTTCAGTTCACACAAAATTACAACTATGATTCATACCATTTATAAAACACAGATTAAACATAACATAAAATAAATTTTTGTTTAATGTAGTGAAAATGTAATGCTTTGGATTTCAAGTATTCATTTTACGAAGCCTGTCTGTGGCGAGTGAACAACAGGAACGATTCAGTGCATGAAGAGTCATTGATACTGATTCATTCAAGTCCAGACACAAGAACTGTCCCAATAACATGTGTAATATAGATACAGGTATATAGGTTCCTAAATCAAGGTCAACCTGCTGTTCTGCTTTGGGTCACTAAACGAAACCTGCTGTTCAGTCACTGGACGATTCAGACCAGGCGTTGAAGCCGGTTTGATTCGGCAGCTTTTCAGAGAGCGTGTGTGTGTGATTTCTAACGCACCCAATACTCCATAAACCAAAACAGCTATCATAACAGGGCTAACTTTATTCATGGATGTTCTAAGAAATGTAATGTATCTACAAACGGATAAAAATAAATTTATTTAACTTTAATTCATTTTTAAACGACATCAAATTGTTTTAGTATAAAGGGAATAAATAACTTCTGGTTATAGGAGAATAATCAGCTTCTGAGTAGTTAGAGTAACTCTGTTTCATCACACCATGTCGTTGATTATTTTACTAAAACAGAACAATACTGGGAGTTTTATTCACAGTTCTAGTAAAAAGATCGAGTTATAAAAGATAATTGATGATAACATGGTGTTAATAAATAAATATTAAATTATTATATCACCAGGTTGAATTTAATAGTAATTTCTATTATTATTCCATTATTTTTTATGCATAATAATAATAATAATAATAATAATAATAATAAATATTATTTTTGTTTTTTTTTATTATTATATTATTATTACTTTATATTTTTAAAATATTATTATAATAATCCTCCAGTTAAACCATCCTCACAACATGTGTGTGAAATATACGGGTTTGAACTTCAGTGTCTACCAGCATGCTCTACTGAAACCCTGCTATCCTCTTACACACACACACACACACACGTCATACTCTAGAGCTTTGTTAGCATTTCTTACCACAAAATACCTGTATGACAGCTGAGATTTATTCAAATGAGAGAAAGGTTAGCTGGTGGATCTGCAGCACATTACTTCAGCTGGTGTTACTCAGTATTAATGTGAAGCTCAGTGTGAAGTTCACTCCAACATTTCAACCTTCATAGTGTTTTATATTGATATTCCCACCATTAGGATTTTACATTTGCAAAAATTAATCCAAATTATAGCTGCTATAATTATAGAAGATAATTATAGATATAATAGATATTATAGATATAATTATAGAATTATAGAAGATGAACTTTACTGTACTGCTTGTCCTACACAGGGTTCGAGGAGAAGCTCTGGTCTATAGTTCTAGCCTCTGTAGTCCATCTCAGGGCATGAACAGAGTGGTGGAAAAACCCAGAGGAAAACTGGTGTACCCCGAGGAAAACACAAGGAACATGGAGAACATGGGAACAAGGTGGGATTCAAACCCCAAACCATGGAGATGTGAGACACACCTAAGCATCTGACACCATATCTAAACCAATGTGACACACACTGGATGAATAAAGTGACAAAAGTAAATGTTAGATAGATGTATGGCTTCAGCGGAACCTAAGCTTTAACTTTTTTTAACCAAAAAGGACATACTGGTTCTTTAAATTTATCAAATTAAATCTGTGACAAAATTGTGGTTTCTGGGGACCAAGTGATTACGGGGACATTTTTGGTCCATTCTCTCAAAAGGGGTATATAGGTGTATAAACACACACACACACACACACACACACACACACACACGTACACGTGAATGGTTTTATCCATTAAAAATGAGCAACAGAATCAGGAACGTGTTCAGAAACACAAATATGTTCTATACACTCTGGGAATAAAGCTCAGCGCCCAGTGTGTGTGTGTGTGTGTGTGCGCGTGTGTGTGTATACTAACATTCAGCTGCACTTCCCACAGCTTCAGGACGCAACTAATTCACCTCCTTCTATAACGTCTATATGCTGACTTCCATTAGCGCTGGTATAAATCACTTCATTAGCTCTGAACACTGGGACAACACAACCACAACAATCAATAGCTATTACGCTTACGCTGACCCGCAATCTAGATTTATGCCGCGGCTATCATTTATTTTCTCTTCGCCGCGCTGAAGAAGGAGCGCAGACGATGAAGCAGCGAGGAACTCGACAAGGAGCTACAAGTTACAAATGTTTCTTGTAAAATTTCCATACACTGACTACAGTAGTGTTAAATAAGAAAATAATCATTAAAATACTTCAAAATCGTATTCTTTCTGCATAAACAGTTTAACGTAACTCTTCTCCCTGAACTCGAGCACCCCTATGGAATATTTGGAACATTCCAAGTCGCATGATCAATGAGAAACTCCTTCACACTTTCTGAAGATCACGAGAAGAAGAAATTCGAAGGAGAAAAACGTTCTTTTTTTAATTATTTATTTTATTAGAGGATGTTTTTAATGGACGTCCCTGTGCCCTAAACTACAGATTTAAAGTGAATGTTTTAATTTAAAAAAATAAATAAAATTTTGAAGCGAATCATTAAAATATCTGCAATGTCCTGATGTCATTAGCATATTTCTAAATTAATTTTAAATTCTAATTTTAGACTGCTAATTCTATGTTGAGAAGCACAACCCATAAGATTAATTAATTAAATTAATGAATTTAATAAATTAATTAAATAAATTAATTTACTTCAAGTAAATAATTAGAACGAACATTCTCATGCCATTACCATGGATATTAATTAGTCGCATTTTGTATATTTGCTAAAAATGTAAATTTGAATTTAAAAAAAATCTAATAAATCAAAAGAATTTCATTAGAAATGCTTTGCTAATGCTATGCTAAAAAAATAAAAAACAAAATAAAATTTACGTATCTAAGACCAAAATAATAAACAGAAACCACATTTGGCGTCATTGCTAATTCTTTACTAAAATAATAAATAAATAAATAAATAAATAAATAAATAAATAAAACAATGCTCAATCCTGTTACACATTTACAACCAATAAATAGTTTTGTAAAAAATAAAATAAAAAAATAGTTTAATTTTAATTTCGCTCTCAAATTTTTAGTGTACAACTATGTATGTTAAAGGTTGCCAGATTTGGATGAACTCAGGAATCAGAAATGTACGAGACAAACATGAGCTGTTTCAAAATTCGTTTCCATTTTGCATTTGCAAGTTCAGGCTCTGGGAAGATGAAGCAGAAGCTTTACCCTGTGCCATTTTCACAGCTGGATCCACAGCAGCCGAGAAAAATCTGTAGGAGACTTGTGGTGAATTCATCTGTCTCTCAGTGTGGGTCTGATACTGAGCTCATGACATGTTTTTATCTCGTCCGTCTTCTTATTTCATCACAGAGAGAGAGAGAGAGAGACAGAGACAGAGAGACAGAGGCAGAAATAGAGAGAAAGAGACAGACAGAGAGAGAGAGAGAGAGAGACAGACAGACAGGCAGGCATAGAGAGAGAGAGAATGAGAGAAAGGGATACAGAGACAAAAAGAGATAGAGAGAGAGACAGACAAAAAGAGAGATAGAGAGAGAGAGACAGACAGGCAGAGAGAGAGAGAGAGAGAGAGACAGACAGACAGACAGACAGAGAGAGACTGTGACAGATAGAGATTCAGACAGACAGACAGACAGAAAGACAGAGAGAGACAGAGAGAGAGAGAGACAGACAGACAGACAGACAGATAGAGAGAGAGAGAGAAAGAGAGAGACCAGGCTTCGATTTCTCTCCATGTTCCATTTAATGATAATGGCTCATTGGTCATCGATCAATAAACCGAACTGCAGATGACCCACATTCCTACATGCGTGACGCATTCCAGCTGCTTTTAACGAACAGATCGAAATCTAGTACAGAACAAACCGGGGCAGCGTGATCCACCACTGTGAAGTCCATCACGAGATGTTCTGACCTCAGGCAGGTCCATTCACCTATTTTCACTCTAATTATCCGGGCTAATGTTACTGCTTCCTGTATTTAAGTCTGGTTCTGTGGTTCTGCTGTTGTCATAGTAACAAAAAAAACCCTGTTTATTCGATCATAAAAAAGTGCACCTGTAGTGCGAGACAAGGATGTGAGGCACCTTTTACCACTGCGCTCTAAAGCTTTTGCTCTGTGTTTAACCAGTTGGTGGACAGAAAGCCTGAAGAAGATTCCAGAAGGCTGAGTGCAAATGGCTGGATTCACTAACCGCTACCATGGTAATCAAGCTTGAGTTATGCTTGCTGTGAAGCTACTTATCAAATACAAATCAGTTCATTCTGTGCGGGAAACACACAGCTAGTCTGGATTAGCCTAGCTAGCAACAAACCATCAACAGGTATGAGGTCATTTTTACACTTTTTTAAACAGCACCCCAGGAGATGGTGCCAGCTTGGCAGTGCTGGGGCTTGAGCTATTTCTAACACAAATTCTGTTATGTTTTTTGGGGGCAGTGGTAGCTCGAGTGGTTAAGGCGCCAGGTTCAAGCCCCAGCTCCACCAAGCTACCACTGCAGGGCAAGGCCCTTAACCCGTCCCTACTCCAAGGGGCACTGTATCATAGCTGCCCATTCGAAGAAAAACTCCCTGAGACGATACGAAGAAGAAACCATCATGAAATCTTCTCTATAGTCAGTCAGTCAGTCGTTACTTTTCTGGGTAAACCCCTCCCTCTTGACAACAAGCCCGCCCACTACATTTACACTGCTGAATCTCCAGCTGTTCTGTCGTTAACTTTTTCCCACGTCGACTGCTGGATTGATTAGCGCATTTAAAAAAATATATAAAACCATCAATTCAGATTTCTCCCAAATCCCACAATGCAACTGCTCACTCCAAAAGCTCGTGAGGTCACGGCTCCATCATTACAGAGCGTAAAGTCTATTGTACATGCACGTTTACAGCCTGCCAAAGTGCAAAACAGCCATCTGCGAGCTATAAAATATTTAGTACAGCTAAAAGAGTATCAAAGACATTTCGCAGCTGATCCGGATCAAGGCCTTGCACAGCTCATGATGAAATGCAGAGCAATCACGAAAGCGCTGGAAAGGTTAGGCAGCAAAACAGTGCCGAGCTTTCTGGATTGACCGCAATCCTCCAAATCTGCAGCGGGAGACAGACCCCAGAGACACCTCCAGGCCTTCTGGGCCGAAGCCAAGGCTGAAAATCGGTCCCAACACCCGGAGAGCTTCGCTTTTAAAACACTGCATCATTGTGGCTTCTCCTTTCCAAAAAGCCTGCTGTTTCGTGGTTCCTCATGTAAACAACTGGGAGAAAAAACACAAAGAACCTCCCCACGAATACTTTCAAATCTAAACACCGAGTTCTCTGTCAGCGAGTGAGGAAGAGCAGAGACTGGAGCTAATCCGATTAAACCTTTTACTCCACCTGAAAGCTGTACACGATTAGCCATATACGATGATACATTTATACACTGTGTTGCCAAAATTTTTGGGACACCCCTCCAAATAATTAAATTCAGGGGTTGTTTTTCAGGGGTTGGGCTCGGGCCCTTAGTTCCAGTGAAAGGAACTCTTAATTACCAAGACATTTTGGACAATTTCATGCTCCCAACATTGTGAGAACATGACTGCACACCAGTGCAAGGTCCATAAAGACATGGATGAACGAGTTTGGTGTGGAGGAACTTCACTGAGTCCTGACCTCAACCCCAATGAACACCTTTGGGATGAATTAGAGCGGAGGCCAGGCCTTTTTGTCCAACATCAGTGCCTGACCTCACAAATGTGCTTCTAGAGGAATGGTCAAAAATTCCCATAAACACACTCCTAAACCTTGTGGAAAGCCTTCCCAGAAGAGTTGAAGCTGTTATAGCTGCAAAGGGTGGGACAACTCCATATTACATTCATGTGCATGTAAAGGCAGATGTCCCAAAACTTTTGCCAATATAGTGTACATCGATACACAATGAGGAAAAACACGAACATCTCTTCCTTCTTCCTTCTGATGGTTTAGAAAAGTTCACACTGTGCACATTTCTCTGTCTCTAATTCATCTGGGATGCGAGCTTCACAAACAGCCATTATCATAATGATTTCTAATTAATCTCTTGAGAGATAATGAGGCTACATTTCACGCACCGCTGTGCGCCAAAAGGCTACGATCTTTTCACATCGACTGTCTGCACCAGAAACATGAGGACATATACTTCTTTTTTGTCCAAATTTCATCAGATTTTCTTTAAAGTGCACACAAAGTTCAGAGCTGTAATCAGATCAGGTGAGAACAACTATAACGAATTTCACAGGGTTTAAAGACAAAACAGAATGAAGTAGTGACAATCGGAACGATATTGTCGCCATGGTTACGGAGATCACTGCGAATGTCAGAGTAATCACAGATATACCAATAAAAACTAGACAACAGTGAACCTGAAACAGGAAATCGGACCAGAAAGCAGGACGAAGGATAATTTGGTTCAAACCTCATAGCGATAATTGGTGCGATATCGTTGTCATGGTTAAGCAAATCAGACAAGAAAAGGATTTTCACATTTTCTACAGTGGCTGAGAAGCGCAAAACACAATGACAAACCCGAAAACACAAGGAGAATTCAGACAAAGTGGGAAAGGTAGCTATAGTTTGTGAATGGAATTCTTCCGTCTGATTGGACGAGACATCTGTCACTCAGGATTAAACTCAGGTTTATTTTTCAAATGTGCAACTTTAAATCTTTCAAAGAAAATAACAAATAGACTTCATTCAGCGCTACTTTGAGGAAGGAGCTTCAAATGGTGTGATACTGGATATACTGTTGGATAGTGTATCCTGGAGTAAAGATTAGTTTGAGATTTCTAAAAACACACCAGGTATATTTGGAAGAGTAAACTATTCCAGATTGAAGGATGTAAGGAGCGCTATAAGAGCAGAGCTGTGTTCATACACACACCAATCCACTTTCTACTGCTGCAGATACTGCTGGACATCCGGTATGTCCTGAGAGACGTCCAGTCAGAAGGAAGAATTCCATTCACAAACTATACTATAGACTTTTCCGGTTTGTCTGATTGGTCCTTGTGTTTTCTAAGTTGTTATTTGTTAAGCATTTCTCGGCCACCGTACTTTTCTGGAAATATTTTTTTAAAAAGAAGAAGAAGAAGTAGACTAGAGGAAACCACCTTGGGTTCTATATAATCCCCTTCCTTTTGTGAGTGTATAAATAAACACAAGGTACCGTATGGTAATGAACTTCAAGCTCAAGCTCCTGTTGATTCTTGAGAGAAAAGAAAAAGAAAACAAAAGGGTTGTGTCGTTTGCACACCAGATGAAAAGGCGAGACAGATGGGACTGCAGCTTGTCCCCAGACATTTCACAAGTTCCCCGCCCCAAACCTCGGCTACACGCCAGGGCGGAGCTGTGCGAATGTTACACACGGCGCTTTTTCACGTCGTCTCTTTCACGTTCCTAATTAGCCACCACTCCACACCATGCCGTGCAGTGAGCTCCGGCTCCTGACTCGAGTCTGAAAGCAGCCGGGAGCAGAGACACCTGTGGGCTTTATCTGCTCTCCTGCCCCATACTGAGCTCTCACAAAGCCGTACACACGCCTCTGAGCTCCTTCCTCACGGGCCTGCTCTGCATTTATAACACTGGAGACGGGCTACAACCGAGCAGCTATTCATCCCGGCCGAAGAGAGACCATTAGCGATTGCAGGCAGGTGGAGCTCGGGACAATGGAGCTCTCTAATAGAGCCTCAGTTCTGAGGCTCCGAGGCGGACCAGGAACCTTTTGTGTCCAAGATCAAAACGTATAAAGCTGTTTTTTTAATGCAATCACTGAAAACCAGTTTGTGTGTGTGTGTGTGTGTGTGTATGTGTGTGTATGTGTGTGTGTGTGTGTGTGTCTGCATGTGTGAGGCCCAAAACCAACAAACTAAATTTAAAAAATATCAGAAATTTGCAAACTGTAAAAATAAAATCTGAAACAGAAATCACTTCAGATTTTTATTTCTTGTTAAATAAATATTTTTTAAAATACTTTTTCTATCTACAAGGTTCCAGAGTTCTAGAGTGGGAATAATAATTAATTGTGTTTATTTGTCATTTGTAAGTTCTGTGTTGTTGTGTAGTGTAAGGACGGGAGAATGGTATGTGCCATTTTTTATTCATGCTGCGGCTTTCTTTCCACTTGGTACGTTCCACTGCAACAGTAAAGCTGAAGAGATCTCCCAATAAGAAATGGTTAAAAATAAATAAATAAGATATACATAAAATGCTTTAATTTATTAAAATTAACCAAATCCTTAAAAATGTGTCTAATTTAGTGTGTCAGTCTTTTTTCTTAGATGTCATGGTATTTTGATATTTTAATATTATTATTATTATTAATTATTTATGCTTTCTGCAAACTGTCTAATATCTAATCGTTTGATGTAAAAAATTTTCTCATAATTTTTTTCACTGATAAAAATGTTCAGTTCCCTGTTTTTTGGTTTTTTTTTTAAATAAAAATATTATTCTAATCTCTATCAACTGAAATTATCAAACCTACTGAATAAAGCAAAATCAAACCGGTTGTATTTTTTATTTAATTTAATTTTTTTAACCCTGCTGAGCTTTAAATCTACACTGAAACGAATAGTGTATCATGTACAGAAGTATCTTGGAGAATCAGTGATATTTGTCAGTATCAGTAGCAGATAAACGACTGACAGCCGAGACGTTATATTTCTGGATTTCAGCCTCTAGCAGTCACGAGTCTTCACTTCGTAAATAAACTAATTTACCAAGTGTAATTATCTCTTTCTAAGCCGTCGTTGGTTCAGGTGTGGATTCTGTGTGGAAGGCTGACGGTGTCTTGTGACACGAAATCGGCTTGCGTATTGGAGAGTCGACACTTTTTCACCCCAGAGTCAATACGGTTAATCTGTTTAATCACAGAAGGGAGAAATGAGCTCTGTCTTCTCCTCACACACACACACACACTTCAGTAATCCGGCTAACTCCAAGTCCCTCCCGTCACCTGGCAATCAGCTCTCGGCTTTCTCCTTTTTTAAGCAGTTTCTCCGGCTCATAGTTAAAGCCTGAGGATGAGCAGCAGCAGAAATGAAGACGGAAACTCGTTCGGCTGTGAAAGGGATTTTCCTGACTGTTTTTCCCCCCTGTAAATGATGAGCAGATTGTTGGCAGCAGGTTTACACACACACACATACATGGCCAAGTTTCAGACCCAGGGTCAGCACGAATGCGCACACCCTGAACTATCTGAGTCTCGGATCTCCAACACCGAGTCTGTTTCCTCGTGATAAACCCGGGAACCTTTGCTGTTCAGAGTTTCCTTAACAAATGAGGAGATTGTTGTCCAAGACAGGAGGCCATTAACTCGAGCCTGGAGCTTGACAAGAGCACGTAACCAGGAAAGCAAAAAAAATCAAGTCATGAAGGTCGCAGCTCAAGGCAAAGTGTGCTTTAAGGTAAGAAAAAAAACCCAAAAGTACACAATTTAAATAATTACCTCATTCGGGTCTTTTGTTTTGCGTTACAGTAATTCAAACTCTCCTGTTTTTCCGTCTGAAACTCAATTCTATAAAATGAAGGAATTGGGGCGGAGCTATGTGAGACCTTAATTTGTGATGTCACAAAATCGTCTCCAGGGCTTACCACCAATCATGTTCCATATGCAAATTAGACTAGGGCAACATTGGAGTTCCCAAACTCTATAATCCACTGACACAGCGAGCAGGTTATCTAGCTAACCGAACAAACATTATCAGCAAAGGATAGCTGATAGCTGGTTGCTATGGTAACATCATATTTGAACAAGTTTGGCAGCTGTTAAATAAATTTGTGAGATAATTCCAATGTATATTTCTGTAAAATCTAACTCATGCAATGGCGCTAGCAATCCAAGCTAGCTTACTAGCAGTTGACTAGCCGGCTAGCTACAAGTTAGCAAATCTTTGGGATAATAGGACGGGTTTATACTTCTGTGTTAAAGCGTATTTGTGGGTCTATGCAAAACGTTTTAACATAAAGTCCACTGATGTAATCAAGAGCTAATCAGATGTTTTGTCCATCAACAAGCCTACAGGTCAGTGCTTACTGGCTGACATGGAAAGGGGGCGTGTCCGACTCAGCTCCATAACCAGAACATTCTAGGAGCATGTTGCAGGAAATATGGACTACACAAAATCCAAAACAACAGCAGAGCTAACAGAATGGAGCAGTTAGAGAAACGTTTAGCAGAAAAAAGGGGCTGATGAGAATGGGCGTTTCCTAATTTGCATATTCATGTTTCATTGTTTTGTTTTATTTTTAATAACAAGTGAAAGTACAGATGTCCTCACGAGTCATTTACACTATAATCAGTGGGTTAAAATAAGTGAATTAAAGTAATGTAATTGAAGGACTTTAACTGAACCCCCAACGAGATGAAAGTCTAAGACACGTTATAACACGCGCATAACAACTTAAAGTCATCTTACACTACAAAGCAATAAGTATGATAATACATGAAATAAATAAATAATGGATTATTTGTTATTCCTGGTTAGAATTGGTGGCAGGGCGCTGACTTCCGCCGCTCATGTGCCTTGAGAAGCAAATATTTTCAACATTTACGCACACTGATTATTTTTCTCGAATCAAACTGCGAATTAATCATAATCCCTCCAGCTCTACAACCCAGAGCCAGCAGCAGTGGTCAGATTCACATTTCCACTGACAACAAACCTGAACAACAAAAGCTGAGAAGAGAAAACTGCTCTGCTGCGACACTCAGTTCGGCTTCAACACACTGGCGCAGAATAAATAAGACGCGTTTCTGCGTAACTCGCGCAGACTTTGTTTGTGTTTGTTGTTTTTGTTTACGCACTCACTTTAACCTAAACTCTTCGTTTTTCTGTCGAAAAGTTCAGCTTCAGATTTTTTTCTCCCTCAGTCCGTTTGTGTGTGTGTGTGGTGTTTGGTGGAAGTGAAGAGAAAGTGCTCCGTGTTCCACTCACCATGTGCTTTTAATCCTCTTCAGGTTCTGCAGGAAAAGAAGCCGCTTCCACAACGCACAGGAGACGCGGAGGAGACGCGGAGGAACCGAGCGACTTAAACGGCGTGAAAATGCGGCGACTGCGTAAACACACTGAGGCTCCTGATCATCTCACGGATACTGCAAGCTCAGCCGTGTGTGTGTGTGTGTGTGTGTGTGAGAGAGAGAGAGAGAGAGAGAGAGAGAGATTCAGTGGGCGGGGACGCATCCGATCATACACATATGGTCATGTTTCAGTGAGGAGTGGTCCATAAAAATTCACAGATTCTCCCACAAAGGTTGTTTACTTTCAGGAGCAAGCTTCTTAAAATGTACATTTCACAGATAATAATAATAATAATAATAATAATAATAATACTAGGATTTGTGGCTATATGTTCAACTTTTTTTCAGTTAAATTTCTACTGAAAAAAGTATTATTATTTTTTGAAATAATATTTTAATATTTTTTAAATTAATTATTTTACTCTTTTTGGATTCTGTTAAAATAATGTATTGTATATTATTGTATTGTATATTGTGTAATCATTGTATTTATTTGTTTTTTTATTTAAAATAATCTTAAACTGAATTAGTTTTTTCTTTTTCATTCCCTTCATTTCATTTTTGACGTGTCCCTGGGGGCGGGGCTTATTTCAGCACTGTGACGCAGAAGTGTGCTCTGAAGGATTTATGTAATTACGACATTATGGGTGGGGCTTATTTAATTCCCAAATTGACGGTGTGGATTATTTAATCTCCACACTAGGCGGCGGGGCTTATATCTAGTAAGAGATCACAGAAAAAGCTAAGTAGTGATGGGAAATAAACAATCAATCAATCAATAAATAAATAAAGTGTGATGTGTCATTATGGTTTAAGAAAAATATGAGAAATGTTATAATATTTATTTATTTATTTATTTGTCTATTTATTATTTATTATTTAGAGTTACATTTAACATTGTGGAACATCCTCAAAACAAGTTTCCTCAAATTATAGCAGTTATAAACAATCATTCCCTCACCAGTCTCTCTTTTATCGCTCTCTTAAAGTGTTATAAGCAGCTTATAACACGTTAGAATAAAAAAGGAAAAACAACACAGTTTATTACACTTGTTAGAGTAACAACTCCTCTGAAAACTTAAAATTACAGCTTTACTGCTTCTGTACATGTTAACCTCATGGTACATCTCCTCATTTTTAAATGTTTATGATTAATGCATCTGCAAATGAGCGAGCTGTTGCTATAGAAATCATAACGCATTATTAGAAAGATCATTTTAATATAAACACACAGGGATCTGAATGATTCTAAAAAATAATAAGGGGTGGAGATGTGTAGATAGTATAGATAGTGCGTAGCTGTGTGTGTTTGCATGTGTGTGCGTGCGTGCATGTGTGTGTGTGTGTGTGCATCTGCGTGTGTGTGTGCATGTGCGTGTGTGTGTTTGTGCATGTGTATGAGTAGTTAAAGATAAGACGATTGTACTAGAAGTGGTGTCCATTTTAATGATGCATTTAAATACTTCATGACCTCCACCAATCAGCAGCATCAGTGTATCATATGGAATGAAGCCTAATCGTAGCTCTGTTCAGATTTTTTAAATTGAAATCCATCTGATGTTTTCTGATCTCGGATTCTGAAAGTCTAGACATGGGAAGGAGAAGAATGTACTGAGTGATGGACAGCATGTGCAGCTGAATTCCCTGCCTGGATATTTACTAATCACATCATTATGACATGTCCATAGAGATAGAACAACACGTGTGTGTGTGTGTGTGTGTGCTTGACCAGTGTATTAACCGTAGCATTCAGTGAGAGCTCCATGCTTCCTGCAGTTACTTTAATTGACTGATCTGGGCTCTAAGAGGGTCCGGGGAGAGCTGCATGAATAATGCCTACAGGCAAGGTGACCCAACCTGGATCATTAGACGTTCTGCTTTGGGACCTGAAAGTGGTATTTATAGACACAGCTACAGGTGAATTACTTGACTTTCCTTTCTTGCTGTCACAGGGCACTTTCAGCCACGGGACCTGCTTTATATTCCGACAGCAGAAACGCCTGTTACTGCCACGTCCATCCGAGAGAGCAAAATTGGCCATGCTGTCTGTCTGAGATGGGCATCACTCTCTCTCTCTCTCTCTCTCTCTCTCTCTCTGTCACTTTCTACGAGCTCATGTGTGCGGAAGAGGGTGGATAGCACTTTACTAAGAGTGTATTAAACCTTTAGCTAGCCAGTGGGCAGGACCAAGAGGGCGGGACCAAATTCAGGAGGAAATCCCCATTATGAAGAGTAAAGCAAGCTGAAGAGAGAGTGCTGAAGGATTTTTCAAGATTCCCAAAATGAAACACGGAAATTTCTAGCACAGATATTTCTAATTTCTGGATTCTTATTATTATGTACAGAATATTAATGCACACTATTGCATTTCTATAGTAACAGCCCATTAAAAACATTCCACATGTAAAAAGTATGCACTCTTTTATCTGAGAGGTGATGTTTATTTAGCGTTGATGGAAGGAGTCTCCAGTGTCAGCAGTGTAGCTTTAAGGAGTTTGTTCATTAGGGTGTTTCTTTAAACATAACTAGAGAGTGTATAAGTGTTATAAGTGAAATAAAACAGCAGGACATGGTGTTAAAGGGAAATAATCAACTTCGCTATGGTAACAGTAAGTCCGCTTCATTATTCCGCCCTGTTGTTGTTGTTATTTTCCCATAACATCACCACATGCTGTGGTTTATTCGCTCCTCAAATCCTTACGGCATTCAGGTAATCCGCTCCTGTTTTCTCTCTCTCTCTCTCTCTCTCTCTCTCGCTCTCTCTCTTTCTATCTCTCTCTCTATCTCTTTCTCCCCTGCTGTGTTTTATTCGCTCTTTAAACCCTTACGGTATTCAGGTAATCTGCTCTTGTTTTCTCTCTCTCTCTCTCTCTCTCTCTCTCTCTCTCTCTCTCTCTGTCGCTTTCTCTTTCTAACCCCCCCCTATGTCGATCTCTCTTTCTAACTACCCCCCCCCTCTCTTTCTCTTTCTATCTCTCTCCCTCCCCTGCTGTGTTTTATTCGCTCCTCAAACCCTTACGGCATTCAGGTAATCTGCTCCTGTTTCCTCCGTCCTCCCCCCCCCTCTCTGCCTCTCTCTCTCTCTCTCTCTCTCTCTCTCCACTAATGGATAAACCAAGAGCCTGAGCAGTTGCCTCATTAAATCAGCAAACCAAAGAGAAGGAGCATGAAGGAATCCTGGTGACAGCTGGAGTCAGTGGCCGGCTGCAAGCCCAGTCTCCGCCCACGGCCCTGCTTCACCCTCCATCCTGACACAGGCACCGGGAAGGAACACACTCACGTCCACTTTTACTTCCTTTATGGAAAATTGTGTCCGTGCCAGGAATACAGCCTGCATGTTTATGATAATAGCGTTCCATGTTCTGCTAAATTTATAAATTTAACACTTAATACACGCATTTCAATTGCAGTTCACGGAACTCAGCTTGAGAAGATAATTGCATCAGCGTTGCTCAGTGGTCAGTAATACAATTATAATTATCTCATTTTTCCCATTGACAGCACAAGAAACACAGATAATAAACCCAAACAATGGCTGTTTCAGACACACACACACACACAGACACACACACGCGTGCGCATTCATTCAGCTTGCTCAGCCATTTTTGCTCAGCACGGCAATCTAACTTTATATTATTATCTTTTTTTTCCCCAAGAAGACCCATTTTCCCCCTGAGGCGATCACAAAGGTCTCTCCTCATTGTTAATTCTGTCCATTCAGGAGAAATAAACATCTGCGCCCCCCCGAAAAACCAGGAGGGAAGTTTACTCTAGAGTTATATCATCCACCATGATGTTCATTTACCAGCACAGATCCAGCATGAAGTTTATCAGAGTTTATCCCTAGATTTTTCTAATCTATAGAATATCTATCTGTTAATTACAGATAATCTTTACCTTGATAACCATAACGATGCTCTGGTCAGTCCTGACTAGCATCAGCCAGCAAACTATCCTAGAGATTAGATTTAAATAGACTCAAAATTAGACTCCATCGATGATTAGACTCCAAGAAGAAGATCTGAAACAGTAATATTAAAACATAACATCAAATTAAATTGAATCAATTCTGTATAAAAACTCTAAAACTTCAATACAATCATCTGGATCAGAATTGCGATTCCGTTAGAAAGATCTTAAACAGTCAGAGAATGAAACAATCCACATGTTCTGGATTAACAAGTTATGAAAACGAAGCACATGCGATTGGACTGTGTAGATTAGATTGACTGAGAATCGTCATTTAACCAGAAAAACAAGGAGTTCCAAGATGTGGAAATCCAGATTAGACCCCTGGTTACACCAGTAACATTAAGGTGGTGGGGTTTTTGTGGAGAATGGTTAAGAATGGATGGTGGATAATGGTGGAGAATGGATGGGGGAGAATGAATGGTGGAGAATGGATGGTGGAGAATGGATGGTGGAGAAAGGTGGAGAATTGATGGTGGAGAATGGTGGAGAATGGATGGATGAGAATGGTGGAGAATTGATGGTGAAGAATGAATGGTGGAGAATGAATGGATGAGAAAGGTGGAGAATGAATGGTGGAGAATGAATGGTGGAGAATGAATGGATGAGAATGGTGGAGAATGAATGGATGAGAATGGTGGAGAATTGATGGTGGAGAATGGTGGAGAATGGATGGATAAGAATTGGGGAGAATTGATGGTGAAGAATGAATGGTGGAGAATGGATGGTGGAGAATGAATGGATGAGAATGGTGGAGAATGGATGGTGGAGAATGAATGGTGGAGAATGAATGGATGAGAAAGGTGGAGAATGAATGGTGGAGAATGAATGGTGGAGAATGAATGGATGAGAAAGGTGGAGAATGAATGGTGGAGAATGAATGGTGAAGAATGAATGGATGAGAAAGGTGGAGAATGAATGGTGGAGAATGAATGGTGGAGAATGAATGGATGAGAAAGGTGGAGAATGAATGGTGGAGAATGAATGGTGAAGAATGAATGGATGAGAAAGGTGGAGAATGAATGGTGGAGAATGAATGGATGAGAATGGTGGAGAATGAATGGATGAGAATGGTGGAGAATGGATGGTGGAGAATGGTGGAGAATTGATGGTGGAGAATGGTGGAGAATGGATGGATAAGAATTGGGGAGAATTGATGGTGAAGAATGAATGGTGGAGAATGGTGGAGAATGGATGGTGGAGAATGAATGGATGAGAATGGTGGAGAATGGATGGTGGAGAATGAATGGATGAGAATGGTGGAGAATGGATGGTGGAGAATGGTGGAGAATGGATGGTGGAGAATGGTGGAGAATTGATGGTGGAGAATGGTGGAGAATGGATGGATAAGAATTGGGGAGAATTGATGGTGAAGAATGAATGGTGGAGAATGGTGGAGAATGGATGGTGGAGAATGAATGGATGAGAATGGTGGAGAATGGATGGTGGAGAATGAATGGATGAGAATGGTGGAGAATGGATGGTGGAGAATGGCTGGATGAGAATGGTGGAGAATGGATGGTGGAGAATGAATGGATGAGAATGGTGGAGAATGGATGGTGGAGAATGGCTGGATGAGAATGGTGGAGAATTGATGGTGGAGAATGGATGGATGAGAATGGTGGAGAATTGATGGTGGAGAATTGATGGTGGAGAATTGATGGTGGAGAATTGATGGTGGAGAATTGATGGTGGAGAATGGTGGAGAATTGATGGTGGAGAATTGATGGTGGAGAATGAATGGTGGAGAATGAATGGATGAGAATGGTGGAGAATGAATGGTGGAGAATGAATGGATGAGAATGGTGGAGAATGAATGAATGAGAATGGTGGAGAATGAATGGTGGAGAATGAATGGTGGAGAATGAATGAATGAGAATGGTGGAGAATGAATGGTGGAGAATGAATGGATGAGAATGGTGGAGAATGAATGGTGGAGAATGAATGGATGAGAATGGTGGAGAATGAATGGATGAGAATGGTGGAGAATGGATGGTGGAGAATGGTGGAGAATGGATGGTGGAGAATGGATGGTGGAGAATGGATGGTGGAGAATGAATGGTGGAGAATGAATGGTGGAGAATGAATGGATGAGAATGAATGGATGAGAATGGTGGAGAATGAATGGATGAGAATGGTGGAGAATGTATGGTGGAGAATGAATGGTGGAGAATGAATGGATGAGAATGAATGGATGAGAATGGTGGAGAATGAATGGTGGAGAATGAATGGTGGAGAATGAATGGATGAGAATGGTGGAGAATGAATGGTGGAGAATGAATGGTGGAGAATGAATGGATGAGAATGGTGGAGAATGAATGGTGGAGAATGTATGGATGAGAATGGTGGAGAATGAATGGATGAGAATGGTGGAGAATGAATGGTGGAGAATGAATGGTGGAGAATGAATGGTGGAGAATGAATGGATGAGAATGGTGGAGAATGAATGGTGGAGAATGAATGGTGGAGAATGAATGGTGGAGAATGAATGGATGAGAATGGTGGAGAATGAATGGTGGAGAATGTATGGATGAGAATGGTGGAGAATGAATGGATGAGAATGGTGGAGAATGTATGGTGGAGAATGTATGGTGGAGAATGGTGGAGAATGAATGGATGAGAATGGTGGAGAATGTATGGTGGAGAATGTATGGTGGAGAATGGTGGAGAATGAATGGATGAGAATGGTGGAGAATCGTCTGAAAGGGTCTCCTGTGTGTTGAGCTTGAAAACATTAGACACCTGCACTGATCTCATCACTGTACTGACCCTGAAACTGACCTTTCTGCTGGTTAACATCACCCCCTCTTCTCACGCATACTCTCTCTCTCTCTCTCTCTCTCTCTCTCTCTCTCTCTCTCTCTCTCTCTCTCTCTCTCTCACATACACACACACACACTCTCTCTCTCTCTCTCTCTTCTCTCTCTCTCTCTCTCTCTCTCTCACACACACACATACTCTCTCTTCTTTCTCTCTCTCTCTCTCTCTCTCTCTCGCTCTCTCTCATCATTTGCTGTATTCATTTTAACATTCCGGTTTGTAATTATCGAGCTACCAAGTAGGAAAAACATGGAAGCTTCCAAGGTCATCATTTGGTAGCAGTGCTAAGTGTTAGCAAGAGTCCTAAGTTAGCTTAGTGTGTTACATATATATATATATATATATATATTTACTTCTGTCAACAGTGTCCTGTAGAGTCAGTGTTAAAGATCTAACGAGGGAACATGTCTGTATGATATTTACTCGAAGGCGAATATGTTTGTATACAGTGGAATATGTTTAAACACAAAGATGTGTGTCTGTGTGAACTCTTCACCCTGGGATTTGGCCTCAGGGTCAACGAAACCTTCCAGACTTTTCTGAGCCCGTGAGTCAGACGTGTCTTCGACGTAGTTCGGAAATTTTGCAGCAGTTGTGTTTTTGATCCTGACACACTTTCTGAAGCTCGGCCTGATTATTTTCCGGAGATTTCTGCACTCATTATTCACTTCCTCCTCCTGCAGATGGTCCAACGCTAATATACTCTAAATACCTTAATACCCTAAAGTTTCTCTGTCGCTTCAGTGTAATCTCACGTGAAGTCTGTAGAGCTGCCGCTGTATTCATAACAACTCTTCTGTTTCTCATTCCAGGATTCTTACTCATCTTCTCATCCTGAACACACATTCAGCACACTTAAGAGCTTTTCACTCGGCTCTTAACCCCGGGATATCATTGCTCTAAACCCCACCTTCACCTCGCCTTCTCTCCCAGGTAGAGGAAGGTTTCACACTTGGAGTATCATGGTGGGTTTTTCCCCTGGGGTTCTGAGTCTCTGCTCTGAATCTTTTAGTGTTAACTCCACATCACGGTGATAAACGTCTTCAGCGCTGGTACAATGTTACGGCTAGTCGCCTAGCAACAGACACCCAATCAGATCCTGAACAGCGCTTCAGCCTTGTATCAGGTGAAATCCAGGACATAGCTGAACAACACCCAACAAAAACGACTCGGTAGATAGATAGATAGATAGATAGATAGATGGACGGATGGACGGACGGATGAATGGAAGGATGAGTGGATGGATCACACTGTAAACACCACGGATAGATAGATAGATGACGATCTTTTATCTTTTTCAGAGTAAAAAGTTACAGCTGTCGGAGTAGAAGAATCACCGCTCGAGTTTTGACCACGCCCAAAGCAGTCCATTTTACCGGGAATTCTGGGATGATTCACCTCGGATCTAATCAGAGATTCGAACAAAGAAACCGCCTCCACCTCTGCCTTCCTATCGAGCTTTGCATTTATCTGGTTTGTTCAAAAATCTTCATCCGGAATTCTGAGAAGCTGCTTCGTGACCGTGTCTATTGTTAAAAGTTTTAATGTGAGTAAAAGCTGAAGGGCGAGTCAGACGTGAGCGTGGAGTGCGTGTCGGAGCGCATTGTATCCCCTCGCACACTTTCACACCAGCTTCCTTTTCAGCTGAAAACAAGCTGACAAGATGACACGGTTTAGTCAAAGCATGACGTGAGTCATCCAGCGATTCTTCTAAACAATAGAACATTGAAATCCTTCAGTGTACCAAAAGAAAAAACACTTTTTGTTCATCTTTTGCATCTTATCTTTTATAACGTGGATTTCTTTTAGGCAGGAAGCAAACAGACATGTAGAGAATTGCACTCTAAAAAGAATTTTAATGTAAAGCGACAAACGACAGATAGACGTGAAACCTGAGGTGGCGGTGGTGAGGGAAAAAGGGCGACCAACACAATATTAGGTAATAGCAGGTGGTCATAATGTTATGTCTGATGGGTGTCAGTCTCCTTCACTATATTTCAGTTCAATTCATTTGTATGGGGCTTTTAACAACGGACATTGTCTCAAGGCAGATTTATGGAAGAATAGAACGTAGAATAAAAAGTTATTATTATATCCCTAATGAGAAGCCTGAGGTGACAGTGGTGAGGAAAAACTCCCTGAGATGATCTGAGGACGAAACCTTGAGAGGAACCAGGCTCAGAAGGTGGGTGACACTGGACAGTAAATAATGAATCAGTTCATAGTCATGAGGAATTGTACAACCAAGAGCTCTTGAGGAACTGACAGGTCAGTGTAGTTTCTGAGTTTATTATTGACTTAGCACTACTTCCTTCCTGTCGCAAGCTGAGCGATGCAACAACCGGTCAGAGAGGGCGTGATAGTCTCCGAGTGGTTCTATCCACAGCAGTCCCCTGGGAAACAGGCTGTCCAGACAGATCTATCCCCAGCAGCAGTGACCACCACCAAGCCCTGAGACTCCAACCGTCTGGACAGATCAGGCAGGTCCGGAAAGAAGAAGTGGTCACACTGGGAACTCAGAACTCTGGGAGCTCAGGAGTGGGACTTAGAGAGAGAAAGATATTAGATATGCTTGTGATCATGTGATGTTTAAAGACAATGTAGATGATGTACAAAGTGCAGGCAGTGCACCGTGCTGCTGAGCCGTGTCGCTAAAACTCTGAGTGCTCTCAGTGTTAATAAAACGTTATTTTTTTATGATTTGCTCTGCGTTCCTTTCCTCCTGTTTACTCCAGAGGGAAGCGGAACCTGCTGGAAGCTGCTTTTAAATAAATAATGCAGCCGTCAGTCGGCTGCGGAGGGAATGACACGCAGCAGAGCATCTCCACGCAGACATGCAGAAAATATCAGCATTCTGTGGGCAGAGCGAAATGTATGATAGGAATCCTACAAACATCGTTAACACGCTCATTATCGTTTCCACAGTAACAGCTCGTTTACACGAACTTCACCTGATAATAAATGTATTTAGCATTTAATATTTTGGAGAACGCCGTCTTTGGAAGGAATTAGTGCATTATTTACTGTCCAGTGTCACCCAGATGAGGATGAGGTTCCCTTCTGAGCCTGGTTCCTCTCGAGGTTTCTACCTCAGATCATCTCAGGGATTTTTTCCTCACCACCGTCACCTCTGGCTTCTCATTATAGAGATAAATTGTAAATTAACTTCAAACTTTATCATTTTTTCTATGTTTCTATTTTGCTGTAAAGCTGCCTTGACAATGTCCAGTGTTAAAAGCGCAATACAAATGAACTGAATTGAAATATAGTGAAAGAGACTTACACCAACCAGGCATAACATAATGACCACCTGCCTAATATTGTGTTGGTGCTGCTAAAACAGCCCTGACCCGTCCTGCACTGTGTATTCTGACCCCTTTCTATCAGAACCAGCATTAACTTCTTCAGCAGTTTGATCAACAGTAGCTCGTCTGTTGAATTGGATCACATGGTCCAGCCTTCTCTCCCCACGTGCATCAATGAGCCTCGGCCGTCCATGACCCTGTCACCGGTTCACCACTGTTCCTTCCTTGGACCACTTTTAAAAGATACTGACCACTGCAGACCGGGAACACCCCACAAGAGCTGCAGTTTTGGAGATGTTCTGATCCAGTGGTCTAGCCATCACAAATTCATCAAACTCGCTCAAATCCTTACGCTTGTCCATTTTTCCTGCTTCTAACATCAACTTTGAGGACAAAATGTTGACTTGCTGCCTAATATATCCCACCCACTAACAGCTGCCATGATGAGATACTCAGTCTTATTCACTTCACCTCTCACTGCTCAGTATGTTATGGCTGATCAGTGTATTTTATTTGAACATGGGTGGAAGGAGTCTCCAGTTTCAGACATAACGCTTTTTGACATCTTCAGGATAAAGGAGTTTACGCCCTTTTTTTGTTGTAGTTTCTCATTAACAAAAGACGGCAAACTGCATTTTTTTTAAATATTTTTTTAGATGCTAGTGAAGGAACTTCCTGTTTCTTGCCGCTATAATGTAAGTAAGAACAGGAACTAAGAGTTTCTATAACATAATATGGATAAAAAAAAGAGGTACATTATTTTATTAATCCTTTGTGGTATTAGAGAATTAAAACATTTCATTAAAACATGAAACAGGAAATCCATTCCATTCTACAAGTGATTATTTTCCACTAACAGCATGACATGGAGCGTTTTATTCTTCTCCCAATCTAGAATAATGAAATATTTAAACTATTCCTGTCTGAAGTGACCAGTGATGGATGACCCAATACTCTCAGTTCCTTACAGCTGAATTTATTATATAAATATAATAAATATATATCTGCTGTGAGCAGAACAGGAACTGCTGCAACATGCATCCTTTTTTTTTAAATATCCAGAATGTTGAGGCCGTAGGTGGGAGACCATCTGTCGTGCCCCCTGTCCTTATTTCCTCAGTGGCCTTGAAAAAGACAAGCGTCCGGCTGCTGAACGGAAGAAGAAACAATGCAGTTTTACAGTTTTATGAGAACAGAAGCAGAAGAATGCGATTATCTCCTGCTTTGTGAACAGCATTGAAAATGATTTGTGAGATTAAATATTAGTTACTTAAAGGTTGATTAGCTTAGAGTACTAATTTACAAAGAATAACCAACATAGCAGCTTTAATCACATCTTTAATCACTTAATATACCATCATGTTTACTGTAGTCTAAAATATCTAGAATATAGCAGCTTTAATCACATGTGGGTGGGGCTTAATATACCATCATATTTACTGTAGTCTAAAATATCTAGAATATAGCAGCTTTAATCACATGTGGGTGGGGCTTAATATACTATCATGTTTACTGTAGTCTAAAATATCTAGAATATAGCAGCTTTAATCACATGTGGGTGGAGCTTAATATACCATCATGTTTACTGTAGTCTAAAATATCTAGAATATAGCAGCTTTAATCACATGTGGGTGGAGCTTAATATACCATCATGTTTACTGTAGTCTAAAATATCTAGAATATAGCAGCTTTAATCACATGTGGGTGGGGCTTAATATACCATCATATTTACTGTAGTCTAAAATATCTAGAATATAGCAGCTTTAATCACATGTGGGTGGGGCTTAATATACCATCATATTTACTGTAGTCTAAAATATCTAGAATATAGCAGCTTTAATCACATGTGGGTGGAGCTTAATATACTATCATGTTTACTGTAGTCTAAAATATCTAGAATATAGCAGCTTTAATCACATGTGGGTGGAGCTTAATATACCATCATGTTTACTGTAGTCTAAAATATCTAGAATATAGCAGCTTTAATCACATGTGGGTGGGGCTTAATATACCATCATATTTACTGTAGTCTAGAATATCTAGAATATAGCAGCTTTTAGCACGTGTTGGCGGGTCTTAAGATACCATCATGTGTACTGTAATGTATTTGTATGTTAATGAAATATTAAATTACACCTAGATAAAATATTTAAATATTGTCTAGCATTTTTAAGAGAGCTAGCTTCCTGACTAGCTTGCTAACCAGTCTATGATACAGAAAGATAACTAACTAACTAGCAAATACGGAATCTAGAACATTCTAAATCATCAGGAGTTTTTGCTGATTTTTCCGAAACTCTTTTTTTTTTTTTTTAAGTGTGACATGTTTTCCGTTGTCAAACAGAGGCGGAGACATGACACCTCGAATGCTAATAAAGCTTGCCTTCACTATAGAAGCGAACTAGAATATAACAGGAATATTTCCTGACAGCAGAATGTAGCTTGTGTAAATGATCCAGCCGAAGTGTCATCCTGCTCGAATCCCCAGAGCTCTTCTCCGTCTCGGGAGCCGCGTCCCAGCGGAGACATGATGGAGAGTGGAATTTAAAGCCAAGGCCTCGCAGCAAGTCAGAGGTTCATCGTTGATGTGTTCATCAGAAACTGTGCGTCAGACACGGAGCCTCTGCTAAAACGCCCTCATTAACTCCTCCACACGCTGAAATGACAAACGTCTGATTTATCACAGCTCAGTGAGTCAGAAATGACCTGCCAGGTCTTGCTGCGAGCCTTAATCAGAGTTAGAAGAAGAAAATGAAGCGGACAGAAATGAATTTTTGGAGTTATGGTGTCATATTTTCCCCATTTACCCTTCATATGTCACGTCATTCTGGTTCGTGTCTATTTAAAACGCGTGTCTATTTTCATTTCTCATTTCCTTATATGGTCAGTGGTTGACCTGTCGCCATGGAAGTTAATTAACGTCATCTGTTGCTTGGTAATACTCGTTAGTCTGTGCAAGAGATGTCACTCATAATAATAATAATAATAAGAAGAAGAAGCAGAAGAAGAAGAAGAAGAAAAAGAAGAAGAGGAGGAAGTATAGGCAGATTAATATTGAAATAAAATATTTATTTTAGAAATATTTATTCAGAAAACAACTAAATAAACATAACAAAAGGAGGTCAAAAATTTAATAAAAAGAAAAACAACAACCAAAAAAATATTTTAAAGGATTAATCATTTAAAAAAATATATAATAATAATGATAATAATAATAATAAAATGCAACACAACTGTAATAGAAAAAAATAATAACAAAATAAAATAAAATATATATATAATAGAAATGTTTAAATATAATAAGATAATTAAAATAAATCTAAAAGTAATATTAATGGCCTGTGCTGGTAGATAATAATAAAAAAATATTATAAATAATAAATAATAATGAATTTTAATTTGTAAAATGTCCTAGAAAGAAAAAGCTGCTTCATCACTCTCCGCTTTGTGTAAAATAATATTAAATATAATAATATAGCATATAATACAATCGAATTGTATTCAGGTTTTTTAAAGTCACAAAACTGAAAAACAGAACAGAAATAAAGGACATTAAGAGAACTGCGTGACAGAACGGACTCAGGTGTGCTATTGATGGGTTTCTTCGGACCCAGACAAGAGCGATAAGACAGTAAATGGATTTTTCCAAGTCCAAATGAAAAGCCTTACTATCTGCAAAGATAAAAAAGCACATTGTGAGCTGATTAATGGACTAATCACACAGATTCTCCTCAGAGCAGCATGTGACCTGAGCAGGAGGATGAGTCATGAGCTGAAGAACTCATGTTCTTCAACACAGAATACTGCTGTCAAGTGGAACAATCACAGAGACTCACAAAAATAGAAATAAAATCTTTATACAACATTGTTAGATCTTCAGAAGACCGTACACACAGTAATGTTTACAAGTTCTTCAAGGATAACTGAGAAATCATTTTAATAGAGTAAACATTAAAAAATCCTCATGAATTAAAGTTCAATCATACACTACAAAGACCTCGGTGTGAAATATTGTCAGGATATACTAAACAGACTACTTAAAAAAAAAAAAAAAAATAATAATAATAATAATAATAATAATAATAATAATAATAAAAAGAGAGAGATACTAAATAATGAGAAAGTATGTCAAAATAGTGAGATAAAAAGTCAAAATATAAGATACCAAATTTAAAATGAGATACTAAGTCAAAATGAGATCAAATGAGAAGTTAAAATAATCAGATGCAACATCAAAATAATGAGATACTAAGTAAAAACTGAAATACTAAAACATAATACTGAGATACTGAGAGTCAAAATGAGACGCAAAGTTAAAATTAGATACTGAGTCAATAAAAAAGATACTAAGTACTAAAAAATAACAAGATACTACATACTACAAGATACTAAGTCAATATCACAAAATACTTAGTCAGAATAGTGAGATACTACGTTGAGATAAGATACAAACGTCAAAATGAGATACTAATTAAGAACTGAGCTACTACATCAAAATAGTGAGATAGTAAGTCAACATGAGACGCTAAGTGAAAATTAGATACTGAGTCAAATAAAAAGAAAGTAAAAAAATAACGAGATACTACATCAAAATAGTGAGATACTTACTAAATAAAAAATAACAGGTACTCAGTCAGAATTCTGAGATACTAGGTAAAAACTGAAATATTTAGTCAAAGTAATGAGATACTAAGTCAATATAATACAATACTACATCAATATAATGAGATAATAAGTCAATATAACAAGATACTTAGTCAGAACAGCGAGATACAAATTCAAAATAATACATAATAAACAACAAATGAGATACTTTGTCAAAATAGTGACAAAATAGTGATGAAAGACTGAGAATCGACTGTAAAACTCTACACTGACTAGAAAAATCCTCAGCATGTAAATAATTACTCTCATTATCCAGACACGATCCAGAGATACAAAGTCAAAATAAACGAGATATTACGTCAAAATAGCGAGAGAAGGTAAAGAAAGTGAAACTGATCAGTAGTGAAAAAATAAAGTGATGTAAAGTGACGTTCAGTGAAACGTGTGACGTTCATATAAAATTAAAAGGATGTGAGTGAAGTTAAAATCCTTTAGATCTCAGAAACGTGCTTCAATAACAACATTCTCAAAACATCTCCAATGTAGAAAGCAATCATTTACAGGAAAGGACAGGACAGAAAAAGACAGGAAAGGATGGGAAAGGTCAGGACAGGACAGAAAAGGATGGAACAGGAAAAGACAGGAAAGGATGGGAAAGGCCAGGACAGGACAGAAAAGGATGGGACAGGAAAAGACAGGAAAGGATGGGAAAGGTCAGGACAGGACAGAAAAGGATGGAACAGGAAAAGACAGGAAAGGACAGGAAAAGACAGGACAGGACAGGAAAGGACGGGAAAGGCAAGGACAGGACAGAAAAGGATGGGACAGGAAAAGACAGGAAAGGACAGGAGAGGAAAGGACAGGAAAGGATGGGACAGGACAGGAAAAGACAGGACAGGACAGGAAAAGACAGGAAAGGACAGGAGAGGAAAAGACAGGAAAGGACAGGAAAAGACAGGAAAGGACAGGAAAGGAAAGGACGGGAAAGGCAAGGACAGGACAGAAAAGGATGGGACAGGAAAAGACAGGAAACGACAGGACAGGAAAAGACAGGACAGGAAAATACAGAAAAGGACAGGACAGGAAAGGATGGGGCAGGACAGGCAAGGCAAGGACAGGACAGGCAATAAAAAAATAACAAGATACTAGTTAAAATAATGAGACACTACATCAACATAGTGAGATACTGAGTAAATATAAGATACTAGGTAAAAAAAACAAAACAAGATACTAAGTCAATATAACGAGATACTAAGTCAGAATAGTGAGATACTGAGTCAAAATGAAATAGTTAAAATATTGAGATGCTAAGTTGAAATAAGATACCACGTCAAAATGAGATACTAATTAAAAACCAAGATACTAAATCAAAGTAGTGAGATAGTGAGTCGAAATGAGATACTAATTAAAAACTAACAAGAAAAGTGGCGGTCAGTGAAAGGTGTGATGGTTCATATAAAATCAATGAAAAAGTAAATAAACTCCATGTGGAGGAATGTGGAAGTGTTACTGCAAGACAGATTTTATGAATGAAATATAATATAGAGATTAAATCTATCATTTAGTTCTATAATGTATAATAAGTGTATATAAGCGGAGTGCTGAGAGAATCGTGGGCTCGGGTTACAGCGCCGGGTCTGAAGTGTTTGGACGTGAAACTGCAGCTGATTTTCTGGGTCATGGAGACGCTCTTACTGTCTCCAAAACAAACACTGGCTCCTTCATCCAGCCTTTTCATCCAGGCTTTAACCAGACATCTGACTGCAGCCAAGTTCCTCTCAGTCCTGAGCTGCTTTAGGGTGCGAATGTTTTTTTTATTTTTTATCATTTGAATAATTTTTCAATAGAGAAAATCAAATCATCTCTTTATTACTCTCGCAGCTCCTCGCCTTCGATCCGCCGCTTCTGTGAATGAGAGAATTTCTCATTTTATCTACCATGAATTTATTCATGAATAGATTTCCCTCTGTGTGTGTGTGTGTGTGTGTATGTGTGTGTGTTCTGCAATACTAGGAGCTCCCTGGTACAGCCCTGTAAAGCCCTCGAGCCGTACAGACTGTACATCATGCTGTTAGGACTTGGCAGCGTTTCTCTCCTCTGTGTGAAGCTCAGCCCTGTTTCTCTTTCCTTCTGTCTCTCTGTTTAATTTCTCTAATGCGTTTACACACACACACACACACACACACACTCTTTCTATATTTTCTCTCTCTCTCTTTTCTCTGTCTCACTTTCTCTCTCCCTTCCTCTCTTTCTCTCTCTCCCTTGCTCTCTCTATCTTTCTCTCTCTCCCTCTTCCATCTCTCTCTGTCTCATTCATTCTTTCTGTCTCACCCTCTCTCTCTTTCCGCCCCTCTCTCTTTCTCTCTCTTACTCTCTCAATATTTCTCTTTTTTTATCTCTCTCCATCTGTCTTTTGACCCCCCACCCCACCCCACCCCACCCACACTCTCTCTCTCTCTTTCAGTTTTCCTGTTTAAAGCAAGTAAACAAATATTTAACACTGGAAAGTATACACACACACACACACACACACACACACACACACTACAGATACAGCACGTAGAGATTGAATAGCATCAATACCCAGGAGTATCCCTTTAAATAAAAATGAACTGCTTCACACCTGGCACGGGCGCTGATGGAAGGAAGGAAGGAAGGAAGGAAGGAAGGAAGGAAGGAAGGATAGAGCAAATCTCCAGATCTATTATACTTTCTTCTGTGTATTTTTTTAAATGATTTCTTTCTACATCAGAGGAAGTGACCTTTTTTTCTTTTTTTCTTTTTTTTTTACAGTGCTCCCTCCTGTCCTTGTAATAGAGAAAGAAAGAGAGAGAGAGAGAGAGAGAGAGAGAGGGGGAAAGAAAGAGAGAGAGAGAGTTTCCTGCGCCAAGAACAACAAAAAAAATTCATGGAAGTTTAAAGGCAGCTGTCTTATTACTAAGTTAACAAACACACACACAAACACACACAACACACACACACACACAAACACAACACACACACACACACACACACATTTAAACACACGTTAAACATTAAAACATGCAACTTCATAACGCAAAACAGACCTACAGCAATTCCATTGGAACAATAAAAATGTTCAGATGAATCAGACATTGGAGAAAAATCTCACTATAACTGTTCTGGACATGAGAGTAAAAAAGTAGTCCCGGTTAGTTTTACTCTGTCCTGAGGGTTTGTGGTATCCATACGCCATCAGAGCACTGAACTGCAGCAGAAGAACAAAGGAGTGATTCTACACATTTATTTATTTACACCTTTACACCTTTACACACCAAAACCTTTACAAATTTACACACCAACACACACCTTTACACACCAACACACACCTTTACACACCAACAAACACACCTTTACACACCAACACACACCTTTACACACCAACACACACCTTTACACACCAACACCTTTACATTTACACACCATCACCCTTACACCTGTACACACCATCACCTTTACACCTGTACACACCAACACCTTTACACACCAACACCTGTACACACCATCACCTTTACACACCATCACCTTTACATTTACACACCAACACCTTTATACACCAACACCTTTACACACCAACACCTTTACACAACAAAACCTTTACACACCAACACCTTTACACACCAACACCTTTACATTTACACACCATCACCTTTACACCTTTACACACCAAAACCTTTACAAATTTACACACCAACACCTTTACACACCAACACCTTTACACCTTTACACACCAACACCTTTACACACCAACACCTTTACACCTTTACACACCAACACCTTTACACACCAACACCTTTACATTTACACACCATCACCTTTACACCTGTACACACCATCACCTTTACACCTGTACACACCAACACCTTTACACACCAACACCTGTACACACCATCACCTTTACACACCATCACCTTTACATTTACACACCAACACCTTTATACACCAACACCTTTACACACCAACACCTTTACACAACAAAACCTTTACACACCAACACCTTTACACACCAACACCTTTACATTTACACACCATCACCTTTACACCTTTACACACCAACACCTTTACCTTTACACACCAACACCTTTACATTTACACACCATCACCTTTACACCTGTACACACCATCACCTTTACACCTGTACACACCAACACCTTTACACACCAACACCTGTACACACCATCACCTTTACACACCAACACCTTTACATTTACACACCAACACCTTTATACACCAACACCTTTACACCTTTACACACCAACACCTTTACACAACAAAACCTTTACACACCAACACCTTTACACACCAACACCTTTACATTTACACACCATCACCTTTACACCTTTACACACCAACACCTTTACCTTTACACACCAACACCTTTACATTTACACACCAACACCTTTACACATTTACACACCAACACCTTTACACCTTTACACACCAACACCTTTACATTTACACACCAACACCTTTACACACCAACACCTTTACACACCAACACCTTTACATTTACACACCAACACCTTTACATTTACACACCAACACCTTTACATTTACACACCATCACCTTTACACCTGTACACACCAACACCTTTACACACCAACACCTTTACACCTGTACACACCAACACCTTTACATTTACACACCAACACCTTTACACACCAACACCTTTACATTTACACACCAACACCTTTACATTTACACACCAACACCTTTACACCTGTACACACCAACACCTTTACACACCAACACCTTTACATTTACACACCAACACCTTTACATTTACACACCAACACCTTTACATTTACACACCAACACCTTTACACCTTTACACACCAACACCTTTACATTTACACACCAACACCTTTACACACCAACACCTTTACATTTACACACCATCACCTTTACACCTGTACACACCAACACCTGTACACACCAACACCTTTACACACCAACACCTTTACATTTACACACCAACATCTTTACATTTACACACCAACACCTTTACACCTGTACACACCAACACCTTTACACACCAACACCTTTACATTTACACACCATCACCTTTACACCTGTACACACCAACACCTTTACACCTGTACACACCAACACCTTTACACACCATCACCTTTACACCTGTACACACCAACACCTTTACATTTACACACCAACACCTTTACATTTACACACCAACACCTTTACACCTGTACACACCAACACCTTTACATTTACACACCAACACCTTTACATTTACACACCAACACCTTTACATTTACACACCAACACCTTTACACCTGTACACACCAACACCTTTACAGGGAAAGGGAAGGAAGGAAGGAAGGAAGGAAGGAAGGAAGGAAGGAAGGAAAAGGAAAGGAAAGGAAAGGAAAGGAAAAAAAGGAAAGGACGAAACAGGACAGTAAAGGATAGTACAGGACAGGAGAAGAAAGGAAAGGAAAGGAAAGGAAAGGAAAGAACAGGACAGGCAAGGACAGGACAGGACAGGAAAGGGCAGGGCAGGGCAGGGCAGGGCAGGGCAGGACAGGACAGGACAGGACAGGACAGGACAGGACAGGACAGGACAGGACAGGACAGGACAGGACAGGACAGGACAGGACAGGACAGGACAGGAAAGGAAAGGAAAGGAAAGGAAAGGAAAGGAAAGGAAAGGAAAGAACAGGACAGGCAAGGACAGGACAGGACAGGACAGGACAGGAAAGGGCAGGGCAGAACAGGAAAGGAAAGGAAAGGAAAGGAAAGGAAAGGAAAGGAAAGGAAAGAACAGGACAGGCAAGGACAGGACAGGACAGGACAGGACAGGAAAGGGCAGGGCAGGGCAGGGCAGAACAGGAAAGGAAAGGAAAGGAAAGGAAAGGAAAGGAACGTAAAGGAAAGAGAAATAACAGGAGCTCAATAGTTTTCGACATCCAGTCATTACCGAAGAGACATAAATAAATAAAAAAATAAAAACGCAATATAGTGGTGTTTATGTGAGCAAGTTCCAATAAAAGTGATGAAATTATTACACAAACACGCACAACATCTCTCTCCACTTCCACCTCCCGAGACTCTGTTTAATTACACGCCCCGCACGTGCACACTACATCATGCATTTTGTATGAAAATTGAACAATTTATGAAAAATTCAGCTCTCACATACATCATCCTGCCAGGACCGAGTCGGTCCTCGTGCTCGCTCCTGCTCTCGCGTTGCCGGAAATGATTGAACGCTCCGGCGATCTTTATTTAATCAGACTAAGTAACTGAACAGCTGCTACTGAGCTCGCGCACAAATTGGATGTTCCGCGTGTGGTGCGGTTCTGTGATATAATGAACAACTTTATTAATGTAAAGGAGAAAAAACGACTCGTAAGTATGCGGCACATCTGTGTAAAGAGACTCGGAAGAAATTTTAAAATATTTCTAGCAACGTTTCCTGCTTCCATTTGCACGTGACGCGTCTTCTTGCTATTTAAATGCCAGCAAAATAAAAACCACGCCCCCTTTTATTCCTCCAGTTTATATTTCTCTGGAGATCAGGGTGAAAAGCTAACAAGGCTCTCAAAGGAACAAGGCTACAAAGATCCAGACAATCCAGACACACAGCACCGTAAGTATTGGCACCCCAACACAAACAAACTGACTGTATAAAACGAACATTCCCTAATAATTACAATTTTCCATTCAAACCTTTTAGCAAGTTAATGAGCCCAAACACGCACCCAAACTCTCCACTGGAGATAAAATCAATATTTTCCCTCCATCGCTGTGGTCTCTGAGGTGGAAACCCGTGGTGAGCTGAAAATGGCGGCTGTGAGCATCAACAGGAGAAAATCATGGAGGGAATGTCCTGCAAAGATTCTCTACATGGTTCTCTGACCTGGATCCACAGTTATATATTATACTGTATATCTATCTATCTATCTATCTATCTATCTATCTATCTATCTATCTATCTATCTGTCTGTCTGTCTGTCTGTCTATCTGTCTGTCTGTCTGTCTGTCTAGGAAGAAACTGTCAGAAGCATCACGTCATTCCTTTACACACCTGTTTTTTCTTATTCACACCATGTCACGTGTTTATTTGAGGTCACGTGTAATTATAGGGTTTAACATCACGCACATTACTCACTTTACTCATCAATCCCTATAATTATTAGGAATGATTATATAATAAACAGAGCTTGTTGTTGTTTGTTTTAGAACATTTGACAGAAAGCTTCATATAATGTCTGGCTGAGTGTGTGAGGAATTTTGTCAGGAGGAGTTTGTGAGGAATTTTATCAGGAGGAGTGTATAAGGAATATGAGGAGGAATGTGTAAGGAATAATATCAGTAGGTGTGTGTAAGGAATTTATCCGGAGAGTGTAAGGAATGTCAGGAGGCATGTGAAAGGAATATTATCAGGTGTGTGTAAGGAATATTATCAGGAGTGTGTAAGGAATTTTATCAGGAGTGTGTAAGGAATATTATATCAGAAGGCATGTGTAAGGAATATTAAGAGGTGTGTGTAAGGAATTTTATCAGGAGGAGTGTGTAAGGAATTTTATCCAGAGTGTGTAAGGAATTTAATCAGGAGGCATGTGTAAGGAATATTAAGAGGTGTGTAAGGAATTTTATCAGGAGGAGTGTGTAAGGAATATCAGGAGGAGTGTGTAAGGAATATCAGGAGGAGTGTGTAAGGAATATCATGAGGAGTGTGTAAGGAATATTATATCAGAAGGCATGTGTAAGGAATTTTATCAGGATTGTTTAAGGAATATTAAGAGGTGTGTGTAAGAAATTTTATCAGGAGGAGTGTGTAAGGAATTTAATCAGGAGGCATGTGTAAGGAATATTAAGAGGTGTGTAAGGAATATCAGGAGGAGTGTGTAAGGAATATTAAGAGGTGTGTAAGGAATATCAGGAGGAGTGTGTAAGGAATGTAAGGTTTTGTAGTGTTATAGTCATATAGTCTTGTATCATATCATATTGTCTCGTATAGTCTTGTAACGTATCATATTGTATCGTATAGTCTTGTGTCATATCGTATTGTATTGTTTCGTATTGTATTGTATCGTATCACCTCGTACAGTCTTGTATCATATCGTATCGTATTGTCTTGTATCATATCGTATTGTATCGTATAGGCTTGTATCGTATCGTATCACCTCATATAGTCTTGTGTCATATTGTATAGTCTTGTATCGTATCATATTGTATCGTATCGTATTGTATCGTATTGTATCGTATCGTATCACCTCGTATAGTCTTGTATCGTATCGTATTGTATCGTATCGTATCACCTCGTATAGTCTTGTATCGTATCGTATTGTATCGTATCGTATCACCTCGTATAGTCTTGTATCGTATCGTATCACCTCGTATAGTCTTGTATGGTATAGTCTTGTATCGTATTGTATCGTATTGTATCGTATCGTATCACCTCGTATAGTCTTGTATGGTATAGTCTTGTATCGTATTGTATCATATCGTATTGTATGGTATAGTCTTGTATGGTATAGTCTTGTATCGTATTGTATTGTATCATATCATATTGTATCGTATCGTATTGTATCATATCGTATTGTATGGTATAGTCTTGTATCGTATCGTATTGTATCATATCGTATTGTATCATATCATATTGTATCGTATAGTCTTGTATCGTATCGTATTGTATCATATAGTCTTGTATCGTATACTATAATGTAGTATCGTATTGTATAGTCTCATATCGTATCATATTGTATTGTATCATATAGTACAATATCATATCGTATAGTCTTGAATCGTATCGTATCATATTGTATTGTATCGTATAGTCTTGAATCGTATCGTATCATATTGTATTGTATCGTATAGTCTTGTATTGTATCGTATCATATTGTATTGTATCGTATAGTCTTGTATCGTATCGTATCACCTCATATAGTCTTGTATCATATCGTATAGTCTTGTGTCATATCGTATAGTCTTGTGTCATATCGTATAGTCTTGTATCGTATCATATTGTATCGTATTGTATCGTATCGTATCACCTCGAATAGTCTTGTATCGTATCGTATTGTATCGTATTGTATCACCTCGTATAGTCTTGTATCGTATCGTATCACCTCGTATAGTCTTGTATCATATCACCTCGTATAGTCTTGTATCGTATCGTATAGTCTTGTATCGTATTGTATCATATCGTATTGTATGGTATAGTCTTGTATGGTATAGTCTTGTATCGTATTGTATTGTATCATATCATATTGTATCGTATCGTATTGTATCATATCGTATTGTATGGTATAGTCTTGTATCGTATCGTATTGTATCATATCATATTGTATCGTATCGTATTGTATCATATCGTATTGTATCGTATAGTCTTGTATCATATCGTATTGTATCATATAGTCTTGTATCGTATACTATAATGTAGTATTGTATTGTATAGTCTTGTATCATATCATATCGTATCATATTGTATTGTATCGTATAGTACAATATCATATCGTATAGTCTTGTATCGTATCGTATCATATTGTATTGTATCGTATAGTCTTGTATCGTATCATATTGTATTGTATCGTATAGTCTTGTATCGTATCGTATCATATTGTATTGCATCATATAGTCTTGTATCGTATCGTATCATATTGTATTGTATTCTATAGTCTTGTATTGTACCGTATCATATCGTATCATATCGTATAGTCTTGTGTCATATCATATAGTCTTGTGTCATATCGTATAGTCTTGTATCGTATCATATTGTATCGTATCGTATTGTATCGTATGGTATCACCTCGTATAGTCTTGTATCGTATTGTATCGTATTGTATCACCTCGTATAGTCTTGTATCGTATCATATCACCTCGTATAGTCTTGTATCGTATCGTGTAGTCTTGTATCGTATCGTATTGTATCATATCGTATTGTATGGTATAGTCTTGTATCGTATTGTATTGTATCATATCATATTGTATCGTATCGTATTGTATCATATCGTATTGTATCATATCATATTGTTTCGTATAGTCTTGTATCGTATCGTATTGTATCATATAGTCTTGTATCGTATACTATAATGTAGTATTGTATTGTATAGTCTTGTATCATATCGTATAGTCTTGTATCGTATCGTATCATATTGTATTGTATCATATCATATTGTATCATATCGTATTGTATCATATCGTATTGTATCATATCATATTGTATCGTATAGTCTTGTATCGTATCGTATTGTATCATATAGTCTTGTATCGTATACTATAATGTAGTATCGTATTGTATAGTCTTGTATCATATCGTATAGTCTTGTATCGTATCGTATCATATTGTATTGTATCGTATAGTCTTGTATTGTATCATATCATATTGTATCGTATTCTATAGTCTTGTATCGTATCGTATTGTATCATATCGTATTGTATGGTATAGTCTTGTATCGTATTGTATTGTATCATATCATATCATATTGTATCGTATCGTATTGTATCATATCGTATTGTATGGTATAGTCTTGTATCGTATCGTATTGTATCATATCGTATTGTATGGTATAGTCTTGTATGGTATAGTCTTGTATCGTATTGTATTGTATCATATCATATTGTATCGTATCGTATTGTATCATATCGTATTGTATGGTATAGTCTTGTATCGTATCGTATTGTATCATATCGTATTGTATGGTATAGTCTTGTATCGTATCGTATTGTATCATATCGTATTGTATAATATCATATTGTATCGTATAGTCTTGTATCGTATCGTATTGTATGGTATAGTCTTGTATCGTATTGTATTGTATCATATCATATTGTATCGTATCGTATTGTATCATATCGTATTGTATGGTATAGTCTTGTATCGTATCGTATTGTATCATATCGTATTGTATGGTATAGTCTTGTATCATATCGTATTGTATCATATCGTATTGTATCATATCATATTGTATCGTATAGTCTTGTATCGTATCGTATTGTATCATATAGTCTTGTATCGTATACTATAATGTAGTATCGTATTGTATAGTCTTGTATCATATCGTATAGTCTTGTATCGTATCGTATCATATTGTATTGTATCGTATAGTCTTGTATTGTATCGTATCATATTGTATTGTATCGTATCATATCGTATAGTCTTGTATCGTATTGTATAGTCTTGTATCGTATCGTATTGTATCATATCGTATTGTATGGTATAGTCTTGTATCGTATCGTATTGTATCATATCGTATTGTGTCATATCATATTGTATCGTATAGTATTGTATCGTATCGTATTGTATGGTATAGTCTTGTATCGTATTGTATTGTATCATATCATATTGTATCGTATCGTATTGTATCATATCGTATTGTATGGTATAGTCTTGTATCGTATCGTATCATATCGTATCATATCGTATAGTCTTGTATCGTGTCGTATAGTCTTGTATCGTATCGTATTGTATCATATCGTATTGTATGGTATAGTCTTGTATCGTGTCGTATAGTCTTGTATCGTATCGTATTGTATCATATCGTATTGTATGGTATAGTCTTGTATCGTATTGTATCATATCGTATTGTATCATATCATATTGTATCGTATAGTCTTGTATCGTATCGTATTGTATCATATCGTATTGTATCATATCATATTGTATCGTATAGTCTTGTATCGTATAGTCTTGTATCGTATTGTATTGTATCATATAGTCTTGTATCGTATACTATAATGTAGTATCGTATTGTATAGTCTTGTATCGTATCGTATAGTCTTGTATCGTATCGTATCATATTGTATTGTATCGTATAGTCTTGTATCGTATCGTATCATATTGTATTGTATCGTATAGTCTTGTATTGTATCGTATCATATTGTATCGTATTCTATAGTCTTGTATTGTATCGTATCATATCGTATGATTCCTTATACATAAGGAATAATATCAGTAGGTGTGTGTAAGGAATTTATCCGGAGAGTGTAAGGAATGTCAGGAGGCATGTGAAAGGAATATTATCAGGTGTGTGTAAGGAATATTATCAGGAGTGTGTAAGGAATTTTATCAGGAGTGTGTAAGGAATATTATATCAGAAGGCATGTGTAAGGAATATTAAGAGGTGTGTGTAAGGTATTTTATCAGGAGGAGTGTGTAAGGAATTTTATCCAGAGTGTGTAAGGAATTTAATCAGGAGGCATGTGTAAGGAATATTAAGAGGTGTGTAAGGAATTTTATCAGGAGGAGTGTGTAAGGAATATCAGGAGGAGTGTGTAAGGAATATCAGGAGGAGTGTGTAAGGAATATCATGAGGAGTGTGTAAGGAATATTATATCAGAAGGCATGTGTAAGGAATTTTATCAGGATTGTTTAAGGAATATTAAGAGGTGTGTGTAAGAAATTTTATCAGGAGGAGTGTGTAAGGAATTTAATCAGGAGGCATGTGTAAGGAATATTAAGAGGTGTGTAAGGAATATCAGGAGGAGTGTGTAAGGAATATTAAGAGGTGTGTAAGGAATATCAGGAGGAGTGTGTAAGGAATGTAAGGTTTTGTAGTGTTATAGTCATATAGTCTTGTATCATATCATATTGTCTCGTATAGTCTTGTAACGTATCATATTGTATCGTATAGTCTTGTGTCATATCGTATTGTATTGTTTCGTATTGTATTGTATCGTATCACCTCGTACAGTCTTGTATCATATCGTATCGTATTGTCTTGTATCATATCGTATTGTATCGTATAGGCTTGTATCGTATCGTATCACCTCATATAGTCTTGTGTCATATTGTATAGTCTTGTATCGTATCATATTGTATCGTATCGTATTGTATCGTATTGTATCGTATCGTATCACCTCGTATAGTCTTGTATCGTATCGTATTGTATCGTATCGTATCACCTCGTATAGTCTTGTATCGTATCGTATTGTATCGTATCGTATCACCTCGTATAGTCTTGTATCGTATCGTATCACCTCGTATAGTCTTGTATGGTATAGTCTTGTATCGTATTGTATCGTCTTGTATCGTATCGTATCACCTCGTATAGTCTTGTATCGTATAGTCTTGTATCGTATTGTATCATATCGTATTGTATGGTATAGTCTTGTATGGTATAGTCTTGTATCGTATTGTATTGTATCATATCATATTGTATCGTATCGTATTGTATCATATCGTATTGTATGGTATAGTCTTGTATCGTATCGTATTGTATCATATCGTATTGTATCATATCATATTGTATCGTATAGTCTTGTATCGTATCGTATTGTATCATATAGTCTTGTATCGTATACTATAATGTAGTATCGTATTGTATAGTCTCATATCGTATCATATTGTATTGTATCATATAGTACAATATCATATCGTATAGTCTTGAATCGTATCGTATCATATTGTATTGTATCGTATAGTCTTGAATCGTATCGTATCATATTGTATTGTATCGTATAGTCTTGTATTGTATCGTATCATATTGTATTGTATCGTATAGTCTTGTATCGTATCGTATCACCTCATATAGTCTTGTATCATATCGTATAGTCTTGTGTCATATCGTATAGTCTTGTGTCATATCGTATAGTCTTGTATCGTATCATATTGTATCGTATTGTATCGTATCGTATCACCTCGTATAGTCTTGTATCGTATCGTATTGTATCGTATTGTATCGTATTGTATCACCTCGTATAGTCTTGTATCGTATCGTATCACCTCGTATAGTCTTGTATCATATCACCTCGTATAGTCTTGTATCGTATCGTATAGTCTTGTATCGTATTGTATCATATCGTATTGTATGGTATAGTCTTGTATGGTATAGTCTTGTATCGTATTGTATTGTATCATATCATATTGTATCGTATCGTATTGTATCATATCGTATTGTATGGTATAGTCTTGTATCGTATCGTATTGTATCATATCATATTGTATCGTATCGTATTGTATCATATCGTATTGTATCGTATAGTCTTGTATCATATCGTATTGTATCATATAGTCTTGTATCGTATACTATAATGTAGTATTGTATTGTATAGTCTTGTATCATATCATATCGTATCATATTGTATTGTATCGTATAGTACAATATCATATCGTATAGTCTTGTATCGTATCGTATCATATTGTATTGTATCGTATAGTCTTGTATCGTATCATATTGTATTGTATCGTATAGTCTTGTATCGTATCGTATCATATTGTATTGCATCATATAGTCTTGTATCGTATCGTATCATATTGTATTGTATTCTATAGTCTTGTATTGTACCGTATCATATCGTATCATATCGTATAGTCTTGTTTCATATCATATAGTCTTGTGTCATATCGTATAGTCTTGTATCGTATCATATTGTATCGTATCGTATTGTATCGTATCGTATCACCTCGTATAGTCTTGTATCGTATTGTATCGTATCGTATCACCTCGTATAGTCTTGTATCGTATCATATCACCTCGTATAGTCTTGTATCGTATCGTGTAGTCTTGTATCGTATCGTATTGTATCATATCGTATTGTATGGTATAGTCTTGTATCGTATTGTATTGTATCATATCATATTGTATCGTATCGTATTGTATCATATCGTATTGTATCATATCATATTGTTTCGTATAGTCTTGTATCGTATCGTATTGTATCATATAGTCTTGTATCGTATACTATAATGTAGTATTGTATTGTATAGTCTTGTATCATATCGTATAGTCTTGTATCGTATCGTATCATATTGTATTGTATCATATCATATTGTATCATATCGTATTGTATCATATCGTATTGTATCATATCATATTGTATCGTATAGTCTTGTATCGTATCGTATTGTATCATATAGTCTTGTATCGTATACTATAATGTAGTATCGTATTGTATAGTCTTGTATCATATCGTATAGTCTTGTATCGTATCGTATCATATTGTATTGTATCGTATAGTCTTGTATTGTATCATATCATATTGTATCGTATTCTATAGTCTTGTATCGTATCGTATTGTATCATATCGTATTGTATGGTATAGTCTTGTATCGTATTGTATTGTATCATATCATATCATATTGTATCGTATCGTATTGTATCATATCGTATTGTATGGTATAGTCTTGTATCGTATCGTATTGTATCATATCGTATTGTATGGTATAGTCTTGTATGGTATAGTCTTGTATCGTATTGTATTGTATCATATCATATTGTATCGTATCGTATTGTATCATATCGTATTGTATGGTATAGTCTTGTATCGTATCGTATTGTATCATATCGTATTGTATGGTATAGTCTTGTATCGTATCGTATTGTATCATATCGTATTGTATCATATCATATTGTATCGTATAGTCTTGTATCGTATCGTATTGCATGGTATAGTCTTGTATCGTATTGTATTGTATCATATCATATTGTATCGTATCGTATTGTATCATATCGTATTGTATGGTATAGTCTTGTATCGTATCGTATTGTATCATATCGTATTGTATGGTATAGTCTTGTATCATATCGTATTGTATCATATCGTATTGTATCATATCATATTGTATCGTATAGTCTTGTATCGTATCGTATTGTATCATATAGTCTTGTATCGTATACTATAATGTAGTATCGTATTGTATAGTCTTGTATCATATCGTATAGTCTTGTATCGTATCGTATCATATTGTATTGTATCGTATAGTCTTGTATCGTATCGTATCATATTGTGTTGTATCGTATAGTCTTGTATTGTATCATATCATATTGTATCGTATTCTATAGTCTTGTATTGTATCATATCGTATCATATCGTATAGTCTTGTATCGTATCGTATAGTCTTGTATCGTATCGTATTGTATCATATCGTATTGTGTCATATCATATTGTATCGTATAGTATTGTATCGTATCGTATTGTATGGTATAGTCTTGTATCGTATTGTATTGTATCATATCATATTGTATCGTATCGTATTGTATCATATCGTATTGTATGGTATAGTCTTGTATCGTATCGTATTGTATCATATCGTATCATATCGTATAGTCTTGTATCGTGTCGTATAGTCTTGTATCGTATCGTATTGTATCATATCGTATTGTATGGTATAGTCTTGTATCGTGTCGTATAGTCTTGTATCGTATCGTATTGTATCATATCGTATTGTATGGTATAGTCTTGTATCGTATTGTATCATATCGTATTGTATCATATCATATTGTATCGTATAGTCTTGTATCGTATCGTATTGTATCATATCGTATTGTATCATATCATATTGTATCGTATAGTCTTGTATCATATAGTCTTGTATCGTATCGTATTGTATCATATAGTCTTGTATCGTATACTATAATGTAGTATCGTATTGTATAGTCTTGTATCGTATCGTATAGTCTTGTATCGTATCGTATCATATTGTATTGTATCGTATAGTCTTGTATTGTATCGTATCATATTGTATCGTATTCTATAGTCTTGTATTGTATCGTATCATATCGTATCATATCGTATAGTCTTGTATCGTATCGTTCATGTGGAGATCTGATGTTTACACCCAAACTACACAGACACATATTGATTTAATAATA
>NC_080719.1:2277500-2327500 GCF_019097595.1 Hemibagrus wyckioides
GAGCCTGTGTGTGTGTGTGTGTGTGTATATGTGTGTGTGAAGGACAACAGTCACATGTGTCTCTGTCCCTTCCTGTCATCTCCAGTTTTTCCCAGCGCTCGTTAAAGCTCGGCCTTCGAACCTCACTGTCATCCTCGCTGTTCCTCTCGCTGCGTATCCTCATAAAGCTCAAAAATTTCTGTTTTTATTTCTGTTTCAGAAACGAAACTTTTAAAGAGTTTATAAATGTTTTCCTGCATTTATAATATAAAAATTTGTTATGAGTTTTCTTTTAAAAAAAAAGTTTTATTTTCAATCACATTTTTAATTTTAATTGAATTTTTTTTATTTTAATTTTTATTTATTTTATTTTTTATTTACTTCACAAATAAATAAAATAAATTCAAGATAAATCATTTTATTCAATTCATTTTATACCTTTAAAGAGTTTATAAAAGTTTCCTGCATTATATAAAAGTTTGTTATGAGTTTAAAAACTTTTATTTTTAATTTTATTTTTAATTTAAATTTTTTATCAATTTACTTCACAAATAAATAAAATAAATTCAAGATAAATCATTTTATTTTCCAGTTCTTCTCCGATCTATCACAGGGTCCGATCTATCAGCTCCATATCCAAACCGGATCAGATCTCAGATCAGTTTCGTCTCTCTATAATGATTTATATTTTAAAATTTATTAAAAGAAATAATGTAGCTACTCAATTCTACACTGCTATTAAATGACTGAAGCTAAAGTCTCTTCTTTTTAAAATGTACTTTTATTTTGTACAAAACAGATTTTTAAAGCTCTTAATGCGATAAAAACAATTTAGACCAGGAAGTAAAGAAATTGTGAAATCTCAGAGTTCAGAGAAACACACGAAACTTCTCAGTACCAGATTTTCGGATTTTCTCCGCTAAAAACTGTTCAGTCCCTAATTTAGTCGAGATGTTTTGCAAAAGCTACCATGGTTAGTGAAGGTGAGTCTCAGACACTATTGTGTAAAAATGTACAAAAATAATTTGTGTTAAGAAAAAACACATAAAAATATATTAATTGTTTGTAAAAAAAAAAAGAAGAAAAAAGTATGAATCATTTCCCTCTAATTGTTCTTATATAGTGTTATTTTTTTATATGTATACATATTTAATTTAGCTGCCGACATTTTTCTTTTTTTTATAAATAAAATAAATAAATAAATACATAAATAAACAAACAAACTGTATAATCTCTGATACAATTTCTATATATAAATAAATAAATGACATTTTAATCCTCTTTTGTTTTTTTTTTAAAGACTGAACACAAAAAAATGAACTCTAATCCTGATGATGGAGTGTGGAAATATTATTATATATTATAATTATAATTAGATAATAATATAGGAAATATGTTTTATCATAAAACAATTTTATTTAACTCTTAACATCATTGTTACACTTGGAACACACCAAGACTGTCAGTGTACACAGGAACTAAAATGTGTGTGTGTGTGTGTGCGCGCGCGCAAGGTCACCCTTGTCTAAAAACAGGATGTGGTAGAGCGAGCAGGACGGAGGTGAAGGGTGCAAGCAGGTGGAAATGTTGCAGAAGGATGAGAGGAAGAGCGGAGTGGCTTCAGGACGTCCAGACGGAGACGTCAAGGGCAAAGAGCTTTCAGAAATCATCTCAGTGCCATCGTTTTACACACTGAAGCCTAGAAACACGATTAAACTCTTCATAAAGTCCTGATTCACGACATTCTAACCACATTTCTGATAAAACAGTCGCCAGAGATTTAAAAACATAACATTATTAGCATTGTTGCACCTAGTGGTCAAAGAGGGAACTGCAACAAGCACTAATAAAGCTCCATGTGGACAGGACTGTTCCTGCCCCACACTGAACATTTTCGGTGGAAGAAGAGCTGATTAGACGGTTAATGATAGGTTGCCAGATTGTGCAAGTTCAAAAACACTCAACAACCACCCAGATCTTGTTTTATAACAAATCATGTAAATTAAATGCAATAAATTAAAATTTAATTTTTATTTAATAAAAATTAAATGTCTACAAGATGGTGAAGTGTAAATACAGACAGTGTGTCTGTGACCTACGGAATCATATCTATTGTCTGATATATTAAGGAAAAATGGACAAGTGTAAGGATTTTAGAGAGTTTGACCAAAAGAGCCAAATTGTGATGGCTAGACCACTGGATCAGAGCATCTCTTCCCGGTCTGCAGTGGTCAGTATCTATCAAAAGTGGTCCAAGGAAGGAACAGTGGTGAACCGATGACAGGGTCATGGGCGGTCAAGGCTCATCGATGAACGTGGGGAGAGAAGGCTGGACCGTGTGATCCGATCCAACAGACGAGCTACTGTTGTTCAGATTGCTGAAGAAGTTAATGCTGGTTCTGATAGAAAGGGGTCAGAATACACAGTGCAGGACGGGTCAGCAAAGGGGGGACCGACACAATATTACACAGGTGGTCATAATGTTACGCCTGCTCGGTGTATGTGGTTGCTGACACGCTGCAGCTGCATTACTGTAATATTTCGAGTAAGCCATTGTTTAGGAGGCGTTTTGACCGTTTAGTTGCCATTTTGTCCTTTTCAGCACTTTGTGAGCTTTGCCTTTTATGGAGTTGTGTGGGCGTGGCTACATTTAAAAGTGCCATGAATGAGCCTGGTGTTTATTAATATTGGAAAAAGAATCAGCGCAACAGAAAGTGGGGACCATTTATAGCTCGGAAAAACACAATTGTAACAACAACAACAACAATAATAATAATAATATATTGGAAATGAATATGCTAATGTGAGAATATCAGGTTAAAATTATTTTAAAATAGTTTAATGATCAAATGTGTAAATATCAGAAGTTATAAAAAAGTAAATGCAACAAATTGCTTTATAAAGCTGTCTATAGAAATTGCATTAGAATTTTTTTTAGCTTATCTTGCAAATTTCACGTTTTTTTTAATCAGAATAATTTCAGGAAAGTGTCACGGTTTGAAATTTTGCACACTTCACAGTATAAATAATTACCTCATCAGGATAAAGCGGTTAAGATTAGGATTTATAAATAAATAAATAAATGAATGAATAAATAAATAATTTTCAGTGACGCGTGCTTACTTAAACGTCCCTGAAAATCCAGTGCTGCCATCTAGCGGGCATCAGTGGAAACACACCCTCCATCAACACAACAAACAAACAACAACAAAACTGAGTGAGTTGACTTTATTGTAACAGATGTTTTTAAACACATGGACAGCTTGTTTAACAGTCACACTTGGTCAAAAAAAAATTTATTCCAGGTTTATACAAAAGACTTTTCTTTTCCAAGTACCATAATAATAAAAAAATTTAGTGATTTAATTCTCAGGACAATTTCTGCTCCATTACAAACAAACAAAAAAAATCGTGAGATGTTCAGACTGATTCAGATTCATTTCTTTCTTTCTTTCTTTCTTTCTTTCTTTCTTTCTTTATTAACTTTCTTCAAATATACAAAAAAAAAGAAATCTAGAAAAATTGGAAAATTTAAAAGGATATAATAAGACTTCATGAGAAAGTTCATACGATTTTTTTTATTATTTTTTAAATTACGCTTATATATATATATATATTTTTTTTTATTATTATTTTCCCTAAAAACAGAGTGCATATGCTATACAGGTGTCCTAGTGTAGGGGTTAAAATTAAAGAGATTAATCTTCAAAACGTTTTTTCTTTCATAAAACACCAAAAAAAAAAAGTCAGAAATAAAGGAACCAGATTAGACAAAACAAACGATTAAACAAAGGATTAGAAAGAAATAATAATAAAAAATAAAAAATAAAAAAATACAATAAAATAAAATAAAATTAAAATAAAACAAAATACAATAAAAATAAAATGAAAAAATTAAATAAAAAATAAAATAGGCAAAAACAGGCAAAAACCTGTAAAATAGGCAAAAACCTGTAATCTGTACAAAAAAAATAAAATAAAAAATAACAAAAGAAGCTTTTTTAAAAAAAGATGAAGCCCATCCTAACCAGAAAACCTGCTAATTAAAGCATCACTAAATTATATACAAGTGAAAAAAACCACAACACTGATGTACAAAAGAAAGAAGAAAAAAAAAGAAGTATCATGCAATAAACGTAAAGAGAGAGAGAGACACACAGAGAGAGACACAGAGAGAGAGAGAGAGAGAGAGAGAGAGAGAGAGAGAAGCTCACGTTTCTTCACCTGGGAAGTTTTTTAGTTTCTGACGCAAGCTCCCAACTGAAAGGTGCACGTGTAATCGTACGTGAGAATAATGTGGCATAATAAAGAAAGCAGAAGGTCAGACACACACTCGGACAGACAGGTCAGAGACGGGTCAGAGACGGGTCAGATCTCCACAGGTTTATACATCTAAAGATTTCTTTGTTTTTTTTTTGGGTAAGATTTTTTTTAAAAAGAAAAAAAAACATGTAAACTATGTGGAGAAGGTCAATATATTTTAAATGTAAAGACTGTGTGTGTGTGTGTGTGTGTGTGTGTGTGTGTGTGTGTGTGTGTGCGTCGTCTTTAATACTTCGGCACTTTGGTGTACTCTTCTTGGTGTATGCTCTTACACAGGCCCATGGACAGGATCATGGCGAGCAGCTGCAGGAGAAACACCATTATTATTCACCGAGCTGAGAGGAAGAAAGGACGGAAAACTGGCGCGCACACACACACACACACACTCTCCCTCTCACACACAGTCAGAATTTCTCTCTCTCTCTCACACAAACACACACATCATCTCACTCTCTCTCATTCTCTCTCTCTCACACACATACAGACACCCAAACACACACACACTTTCACACACGCACAGAGTCTCTCTCTCTCCCTCTCTCACACACACAGAATACAGACACAGAAACACAGTCTCTCTCACGCACACAAACACACACAGTCAGTCTGTCTCTTACAAACACACAGACACAATCTCTTTCTCTCTCTCCTCTCTCTCACGCAGTCTCTCTAGCACTGTGATTTAATGAATTATTAGTATGTCATTACTTTTAAAAAATGTTAGTAATTATTTCATTTCTTAACAATATATTTACTCTGTTAAAGATTAGATTTCACTCATCCCCTAAAACTGCTCATGTTCAAAACCAATTAATGTCCTAACACATAACAGTTGTGTGTGTATGTGTGTGTGTGTGTGTGTGTACAGGATGTATGGAATACCTCGATAACAGCTACTCCGAGGCAGATTCCTAGAATGACTCCGTAGTTGGTGAAGAGCCAGCTCTCCACATTGTACATGCAGCCCTGAGAGGAGCACAGAGAAGAGACGTGTGACATCACAACAACAACAACAACGACGACCACCACAACAACAACGACAAGTAAACACAAACACATCTCTCTCAATCATCCTGAAGTGCAGAATTCTTTCATATTCATATTAATGTGTAACGGTTTCTATAGCAACAGCTCATTCACAGTGAAGTATGTAAATGTTGCAAAGTCTTTAAGGAAGGAGTCTCCAGTGTCAGAGGTATCTTTAAGGGACATGCTACATCCAGGAAAACAAAACTGTGAGCCAACTCCATAAATATTGGCACCCGTCATTAAAAACTGGGATACAGTGTGTGTGTGTGTGTGTGTGTGTGTGAGAAAGATACCATATCGTAAGTCGGCCAATCAGGAGTCTGAGCCTCGCAGAAGCCTCCATCTGGGGTGCTCTCTCCTGCGATGGAGGTGTTACGACAGGAGCAGGGGTACAAAGGCTGAGAGCTGTTCATGATCACGGGGTTTCTCTTCCAGTCTGAGGAGTCTGTCCAGCCACAGCAGTGCATCTGGGACACAACACACACACAAAAGATGAAGATACCAAGAAAACAGAATCTTTCTAATAATTGGAGTCTTAGAGTTAAAAATGTCCTACACCGGTCAGCCATAACATTGTGAGCAGTGAGAGGTGAAGTGAATAAGACTGAGTATCTCCTCATCATGGCACCTGTTAGTGGGTGGGATATATTAGGCAGCAAGTGAACATTTTGTCCTCAAATTTGATGTGTGAGAAGCAGGAAAAATGGACAAGCATAAGGATTTGAGCGAATTTGACCGTAAAGGCCAAATAGTGATAGCTGGTCAGTATCTTTATCTTTAAAAGTATCCTGTAAGTATCAGGCGTAACATTATGACCACCTGCCTAATATTATGTTGGTCGCTGCCAAAACAGCCGACCCGTCCTTCACTGTGTATTCTGACCCCTTTCGATCAGAACCAGCATTAACTTCTTCAGCAATTTGAGCAACAGTAGCTCGTCTGTTGGATCGGATCACACGGAGCAGCCTTCTAATCGCTTTCCACGTGCATCAGTGATCCTCGTCCGTCCATGACCCCGTCACCCGTTCACCACTGTTCCTTCCTTTGACCATTTTTGATAGATACTGACCACTGCAGACCGGGAACACCCCACAAGAGCTGCAGTTTTGGAGATGCTCTGATCCAGTGGTCTAGCAATTTGGCCCTTTTGGTCAAATTCGCTCAAGCTCTTGTCCATTTTTCCTGCTTCTAACTTTGAGGAAAAATGTTCACTTGCTGTCTAATATATCCCACCCACTAACAGGTGCCATGATGAGGAGATCATCAGTCTTATTCATGTCACCTCTAAGTGGTCATATACACTATATTGCCAAAAGTATTCGCTCACCCATCCACATAATCAGAATCAGGTGTTCCAATCACTTCCATGGCCACAGGTGTATAAAATCAAGCACCTAGGCATGCAGACTGTTTTTACAAACATTTGTGAAAGAATGGGTCGCTCTCAGGAGCTCAGTGAATTCCAGCGTGGAACTGTGATAGGATGCCACCTGTGCAACAAATCCAGTCATGAAATTTCCTCGCTCCTAAATATTCCACAGTCAACTGTCAGCTGTATTATAAGAACGTGGAAGTGTTTGGGAACGACAGCAACTCAGCCACGAAGTGGTAGGCCACGTAAACTGACGGAGCGGGGTCAGCGGATGCTGAGGCGCATAGTGCGAAGAGGTCGCCAACTTTCTGCAGAGTCAATCGCTACAGACCTCCAAACTTCATGTGGCCTTCAGATGAGCTCAAGAACAGTGCGCAGAGAGCTTCATGGAATGGGTTTCCATGGCCGAGCAGCTGCATCCAAGCCATACATCACCAAGTGCAATGCAAAGCGTCGGATGCAGTGGTGTAAAGCACGCCGCCACTGGACTCTAGAGCAGTGGAGACGCGTTCTCTGGAGTGACGAATCGCGCTTCTCCATCTGGCAATCTGATGGACGAGTCTGGGTTTGGCGGTTGCCAGGAGAACGGTACTTGACTGACTGCATTGTGCCAAGTGTAAAGTTTGGTGGAGGGGGGATTATGGTGTGGGGTTGTTTTTCAGGAGCTGGGCTTGGCCCCTTAGTTCCAGTGAAAGGAACTCTGAATGCTTCAGCATACCAAGACATTTTGGACAATTCCATGCTCCCAACTTTGTGGGAACAGTTTGGAGCTGGCCCCTTCCTCTTCCAACATGACTGTGCACCAGTGACCAAAGCAAGGTCCATAAAGACATGGATGACAGAGTCTGGTGTGGATGAACTTGACTGGCCTCCACAGAGTCCTGACCTCAACCCGATAGAACACCTTTGGGATGAATTAGAGTGGAGACTGAGAGCCAGGCCTTCTCGTCCAACATCAGTGTGTGACCTCACAAATGCGCTTCTGGAAGAATGGTCAAAAATTCCCATAAACACACTCCTAAACCTTGTGGACAGCCTTCCCAGAAGAGTTGAAGCTGTTATAGCTGCAAAGGGTGGACCGACGTCATATTGAACCCTATGGATTAGGAATGGGATGTCACTTAAATTCATATGCGAGTCAAGGCAGGTGAGCGAATACTTTTGGCAATATAGTGTATATATAAGGATAGAACGATTGGGGAAGTTAACGCGTTATCTCGTTCATTAGCGCAGACAATTATTTTATCGTGCGTTAAAGCAGTTTTTATAATTTTGTAAATCATTTAAAAAGTCTGCTGGTAACTGGCTCCGAATACATATACAGACAAACGACGGGTAACGCTGCGGCGCTCATGGGAACCGGAAAAGAAGTAGAATCAGCGGATAAACAAAGATGGAAAACAGGCAGGCAGAGAGAGAGAGAGAGAGAGCGAGAGAGAGAGCGCGAGTGTGTTAACTCATGACAATCATGCGATTAATTGCGATTAAATATTTTAATTGATTGACAGCCCTAATATAAATATATATATATAAATAAATATATAATGTATGTAGTCTGTATATATCTGGATCAGACATTTTCCTCTTTAAGTCTTTAAACACTCTTTACTCACGGTCCTCTGAATGTAGTCCCAGGTGTGCTCTGCGGTCTTGTTCTGTCCCTGGTATTTCTCCACGATTTTGGTCACGATGTCCGACGTCTTTTTCCTCAGCTGGAAGAACAGAAAAAATACCAAACTTCAGAGCTGCTCCAGCTGCCTTCCTTTCACAAGCTCTTTCAGCAATCTGCTCAGTCTCAAAACTCGGAGTGTGTTAAAGGAATCAAGTTTCAGAATGTATTGTGCTGAACAAGAGGAGAATTATTTTTAAATATGTAATAAAATCCAGGAGCAGCAACGAGAAACCGGAGAAAGAGAAAAACAAATGTACAAAGAGTCTAAAAAACTGAATGGGAAAAAAATGAGAGAAAAAGTAGAGAAAAAATGAATATGCTAATAGAACAATATTTTAAACATTAGAAATGTATTTAAAAAATATTTTTTATATCTATAAATTTTTGTTTGCACGATACAGAAATGCTTAAAATATTTTTTTTTCGGTAATATATAAATGAATATTTTATATATGTATTTTCTAAAATGTACAAGCTTTAAAAGTAAAAATTTAGTTGTTTTCTCAGAATAAATAAAAAACTTTTTTTTTAAATTCAAAAACTTTAGTTTAAAAAATTTAAACTACAGATGAAACTCTATTTAAAAAAAATTTAAAAAAATAAAATAAATCAATCAATCAATCTGACCCAACATGAACTCGCTCTGAACCACAGAAACCTCTGCGATGTGAACAAGAGAGAAAATAAGCACACTGGAAGGATATTTACACTGGAAAATCTCCTGCTCTGCAGTTATGTGACTCCATCTGGCAAAAAACTCCACATTTCTATCCAAATCTTTCTTTAATAGCCAAATAAATCTGGAATAATATCAGTCTCCGAGAAATAATTTGAGTTTAGTTGCCTTACTGGTCACATGTTTCTCTTCAGGGACGAGGAAGAAAGACATGAAGTTGGCGGAATCCCATTATCACTGTCTCTCTCTCTGTGTGTGTGTGTGTGTGTGTGTGATGTTCCTAAAACCACAGTGCTGACTAATTCTTCAGGAAGGAGGATTTCAGACCGAGTGATCCTGCCAAGAAGGTAAAAATCTAACCGAATACAATTCCCAGGCATTTACTGGGACGCTGATGTATGAACAGAAAGCAATTTATAAGCCCAGGAAACAGGAAGTCGTCTTGCTGATTAACAGATCCTAACCTGACCAACTTTTATTCAATACAATTGCCAAAAGTTTTGGGACACCCCTCCAAATCATTGAATTCAGGTGTTGTTTTTCAGGGGTTGTTCTCGGACCCTTAGTTCCAGTGAAAGGAACTCTTAATGCTTCAGCTTCATACCAAGACTTTTTGGACAATTTCATGCTCTTAACTTTGTGGGAAAAGTTTGGGGATGACCCCTTCCTGTTCCAACATGACTGCACACCAGTGACCAAAGCAAGGTCCATAAAGACATGGATGAGTGAGTTTGGTGTGGAGGAACTTCACAGAGTCCTGACCTCAACCCCACAGAACACCTTTGGGATGAATTAGAGCGGAGACTGTGAGCCAGACCTTCTCGTCCAACATCAGCGCCTGACCTCACAAATGTGCTTCTAGAGGAACGGTCAAAAATTCCCATAAACACACTCCTAAACTCCACATTACATTCATGTGCAGGTAAAGGCAGATGTTCCAAAACGTTTGGCAGTATTGTGTATTTTGATCATTTCTATGCGTCATATGTAGGTTTGCTAACACACAGCTACAATAAAAACTAAAAATGTGCAGAAAAGCTGAAAAAATGTATATAATTCAGGAACAAAATAAAAATTTAACTGCTTCAAACATTTTGTAAAATTTTCAAATTAATTTTAATGTACTACTAAAAAGTAAAAAAAAATAGTATCATGATATAATTTATCACAGAGGGGGAAAAATATTTGTTTCCCTGATAAATGGAAAAATCCAGATAAAAATGTAGCTGGAAATGTTCCATATAAAAAGAATTGCATGTATAATTTATTCTGTTATTATTATTATTTATTACATATGAAATGTGACTGTTGTGTTAATTGTGTTTTTAGCTATGAAATTTTAACATTTTTCAGTATTTAAAAAAACTGTCATATTACCCAGCTTAAGCGTTTACAGGATTCATAGCAGACACCAAACAGGGAAAGAGAAGACAAAAGGTGATGACAAAAAAATAAATAAATAAATAAATAATTCCCCTGCTCTTTTAACACTGGAGTTAAGAGTGGAAGTGGGGAAAGTAAGTGTGGAAATTTGCCCTGAGTTTTGTTATAACAACCTGCACAGACTGTGTAGTGTAATGACCCCATGTTTGCACCAGGGGGCAGTGTGTTTATAAAGCTCAAGATCGTTTTTCCCCCTCAAGTGCTTTTTCCCCTCCATTGTTCTGGTAACTTGAACAAACCCAAGCAACTCAAACCATACTGGAAAATCCAGTCCTGAGACTCTGAAGCCTCCAGCTGAGGCACATGGGAAGCTCATGCCCGTGCCTTGAGAGTTCTTTCTGGGTATAAAGAAGAAAATAAATAAACAAGGCAGAAGACGACAGATGCCTGGCCGATGATGTCACTCACCTCATCACGCTGGAAAAAGATGAGGACGGCAGCAACCACCTGAGCGATGAGGATGAGGAGCAGGAGAGTGAAGTACTGGGGAACAGAAGAGATCAGGAGATTCATGAAGCATGTCTGCACATGAAGTCTTTGAAAATAAAGGCTTCACATTCTTTTCATCACACAATCAAGACCAGATTTTAGAAATAATTTCAGGATAGAAACCGGTCCGGACGCTAACGGCGCTTTCAGGGAGGATCTGATTCGTTAGATTTTTGGGTTGGTATGTGTATGTGTAGAAATCTTTAAAAAAAAAAAAAAAAATTAAAAAAAGAATACAGAGCCAACGCTAAATAACTAAAGAAATAAACAAAGAGTTTAAAATGTTTGTGAAATGTGTTCCATGTTTATTTTCTCTTTTTTTTCCCTTGCCCAAATTTTTGTAGCTCTACAGCAGTCCTTTGTCTCACTTTAGGGAAAAAATATACAAAAAACCCCTAACAAACCAAAATTGATTCACTTTCTGCAGTGAATCGATTCAGAGCTGACTCGTTCTATCCGACTCCACTCCAACGGAATCGTTCTATCCGACTCCACTCCAACGGAATCGTTCTATCCGACTCCACTCCAACGGAATCGTTCTATCCGACTCCACTCCAACGGAATCGTTCTATCCGACTCCACTCCAACGGAATCGTTCTATCCGACTCCACTCCAACGGAATCGTTCTATCCGACTCCACTCCAACGGAATCGTTCTATCCGACTCCACTCCAACGGAATCGTTCTATCCGACTCCACTCCAACGGAATCGTTCTATCCGACTCCACTCCAACGGAATCGTTCTATCCGACTCCACTTCAACTGAAGCGAGAAGTCTACGCACCATGCTTATGGACCGGAGTGTGATCACCTGACTGCCTAAAGAACCACACTGAGTCAGAGAACACGGCATGGTTCCATTCAAACACGTTAAACACAGTATAATGTGAAAACACCTCACTGAATCTCTTTAGTGAGATTGTTTTAACAAAACGTTAAGTGGTGTGTGTGTGTGTGTTACCAGTCCAAGCAGACAGCGGATCTCATAGATGGCTCCCAGACATCCCAGGAATCCCATCAGCATGGTGAAAGCACCGACTCCAATCATAATGTAGGTTCCCACCTTCAGTTCCATAGAGGAATCCTCTACAAACATACAAAAAAAACAGTACGTTAATGCAAATCAGCAGACGACGGCGCAAACTCATTTGCATATATAAATAATATTCAAATGTAAAAGTTACAGTGTTTTGCTATATGGTCTCTTAACACGTCTGTAAAAACACAAGAGATGCAAAATTCACCTTGATGCTTGTGACGATGAAATGGCCGGTCAGCAGGGGGAATTATCAGTTACAAGTCCACCAAAATATCGCATCATTTCAAGCTAGTTAGCTCGGTTAGCGTTAATGCACACATCATAGGCTTTATTTCACACAAATCTCAAAGTCTGCTTGGTTAATATTCTCATCCATGCTAGTAAATCACCCTGAGATACGTTTGATACAGCTTCCTATTATTTTAGATTCCACGTTTTACTTTCAGCTGTTTATTAACAACCGCCAAAAGAAGCTCGTGTGTCCGAAATATATTTTGGCCTGCCACTAGGGGGAGCATTACGCACTGCCACAAAATTGCAGGAAAACCCTTAAAAGTTACATAAAAATTAGTTTTAAACATTAGTTTAGACTCTATATAACTGTATTGCTGTCCAAATGAATTTCTGTCAAGTTGTAGTGTTTGAATTGGGAATAAACAAAAACGTGATGACATCACAATTCTGTGTGTAGAAAAAATTTACATCTAATTAATTTTCAAATGAATTACGTTAATGTTGGAAATTTGTGTTAGATACTTGGATTGTTTTATTTATTTAGATTTTAAATAATTATCTTAGAGATGTTAAGCTATTTTTTTTTCGCCATTATAGTTCACATTTATTTCTATTCCAATTTTACATCATCATGTTCACACCTTCAACAGCAAAAATCCAGATTCAGAATGTTTAAGATCTGTCACTGAGAACAGAAACGCACATAAACGTCCAGTTTTTCCTGCCGTGTGTCACGCTGGCTTAACATGTGAATACATTTGAATGTTAATGTTTTAAGTAACGGCAATACATGCTACAAAATCGTAGAAGAGCAGTTTAAACATGTCTGAAACGCTGGATCATTATCTGACAGATTATCAGATCATGTGTGTGGTCTGACTGACTGAAATCGGATCTCCAAGCATGTCGAGATCACCATGTCTTTCACTTTTTTAGCCACTGGGGTTGGATATTTCTCTGTTTTTGTCCAGCAAAAAGCGAGGCCCAAGCCCCATGAGCACGACCGTGGAACAGAAACATAACATTTCCATGTGAGAGCTCTAAAGCAGCAGATGATCGTATTACAGCCGCATTTTTTATTGCGGTCTCTTCGGTTAAAAAACATTTAATTCTGCCGTCCACATCTGGTTCAGTTCACGGATCAAGAAGGTCACGACCTGGTTCTTCCGCACACGGATTATGCCCCGGATTAAAGCGTGCGCTTGGAGGAGATAGCGACGGCTGAGGGTTTAATCGAAACAGGATTATTATTAGTACCTACAATTAAGTTCAACCAACATCTTTACCCAGGAATCGTTCGTCTTCAACCGATTCCTACATTTACTTCTGTTCTTTAATGTAAAGCTGATGGTAAGTCAGAAAGATCAGACTGGGACTGAGATGGTTTGATAATCCATCTCAGTCCCATTACTGGATAAATCGGATATCCAGTAATGGACACTGGAGAAAAAAATGGATCGGATTGGGAATTAGGAGTAAAAAAAACCCTAATGGATGTTGAATCTTGTAGCAAATTACAGAAGATTGGAATTGTATTTGGAAAATCCAGGATATATGGGACCTGGAAATGTTTTATATACAAAAGAAACTTTGATTTTTATTAATGAATAAACTTTTACATGTAGAAGTGCATCATAAATGATGTGTGAGAAAGAGTTCAAGTGTAAAGAGATTCAGTTCCCCCAGAAAAAGTCCCCTTTTTTAAAGTCTAAACAAACCAATAAATTTGTGCTGGTTTCAGTTTGAACAAAGAAAAAAATCTGTTTGGTTTTGTGTTTATCAGCTGGTGTTTCTAAGAGGTGGTGAGATAAAGAGACAAGAACCTGTAAGGTAAATCATCCAGTCAGGTCCACACAGGAGCTGTCTGAGCTCCAGACAGAGGAACCTTTGGGTGACTTGATCATCATGATGACATGGTGGTGACCCACGGCAACGGTGTGGGAGGAAGTGTGGGGCTGCCCCCAAAAACATCCTGGCTGAACCCAAATGATGTCACGCATTGGCAGTTGAGTCACACTTTCACTTTCGAGTCAGCAGATGCAGCAGATGCCCCGACTTAACTTAGACGTTTTCCTGTACGTCTGCTCCACGGTGAGAACACCACCACTCTCACTCTCACCCACCTCACCACTATCACCACATGTCGTCTCTTTGAACAACAACTCATTGTACAATCGCTCTAAAGAACAGCTATGACACTACAGTGTGACATAATGGCCTGATGTATTCAGCAGTACCAGTCCAGTGTGTGTGTGTATGTGTGTCTCAGTGAGATCACTACACTGAAGAGCCTTCTTAAGAAACTTCGCTCTAGTTGATCAGCAGCATGTTTCAAACCTTTTAAAATTCAATTCTTAATTCCGATTGGTCGTACAATTTTCCAGCTGTAAATCGTCCTACACGTTTCCAAAGTAACACGTTGTTCGCAAAGACTAAAGATAAACTTGTAACCGTTGCCATGACAAAGGTTTCAGTAAGGAGACTTTATATATTTTTTAAAATTTTTATATAAATATAAAATATAAATTTATATATAAATTTTATATAAATATTTATGAGGCTCATAACAGGTCATGATGCATTTATGAGGCTCATAACAGCTTATCATGCATTTATGAGGCTTATAACAGGGTATGACGCATTTTTGAGCCTTTCTTCATTCATAAATTTACAGTAATGCATTAGGAATTGTTAAGAATGCACGCCGGAGCTATATGTATATGTTTTACATGTTAATAATCCACACTTATATGATGTTATAACATTTTATAAGCTTCGTATTGGTGAAATATAATGCATACAGTGGTAAAAAATTTATGATACGCTATGTTAGCAATTCATAAGAAGTAATAAAGTTTGCCATGTCGTGTAGTAAGGCCATGTTCTTAATTATTGTGAATGAGTATAACAATTTAGGTACGCATTATATCATGTTATGAATGAATTCATAGCAAATATAGCAAATAGTGACATTTATCAATTTTATATAGTCGCATGGCCGAGCTCTTGGTCCTAGTTCATTATAGATCAAAGACCATCTGATCTAAACAACGTTTCAGTAAAAAATAAAACACATGTGGTGCTAATTATTCTCATCGGTCTGCCTCCATAAAACCCCAGCAACAAGACTCAAATAAACGTAAAAGCCTTATGAGAACTCGTTCGACCGCCGAATTCAACACCACGACCTCAAAGCACCAGAGAAACCAGTTTCCACAGAAAATGACAGCAGGGGTCTTTTTCTTCCACATAAGGCTGAGAGAATCTATACAGGGAATCTGCAGACGTGACCAAGTTCCCGAGCAGTACGCGGTTTCACACGTGTCCAGTGCATTGTGTATGTTCAGGCTCGGCCGGTCCGGTAGTCGGAAACGTGGGGGTCTCCGGGGATCAGCAGGACTGGGAAGGCTGCTAGTGGACGGATCAGAGAAACAATAGTGTTCTGTAAACTTGCTTTCTTTTCCTCAGATGGAAAAAAGAGGGATGGGGGGGGGTGAGAGGTTGAGGGGGGATGCTCAACAGACGAGAGACCAACAAACGTCCGGCAGCTATCACTAACTGCTGGAATGTGTCTGTCTGGTGAAATACGGCGCGTGGAGACAGGAGACATGAGACGCAGACACGTTCACCGTGAGGCTTGTGCATGACCCGGATGTATACGGGTCACAGAGTGTTCTGCAAATCTGACAAATTAAATAAAATAAGGAGGAAAAATGAACTTAACTTTATAACTCAAAATGAGGGTTAGAGCTCGGATTTCACTTGTAGCTGCATTTCACTCTGAGCCCTGACGGCTGAGCTGGGGTCATTTAACACGGCCAGTTGTTTTGGAGTGTTGAGCTTCGAACTTGATGGAGGAGGGAAATTCTGACCTCCACAAAATTGTACACTTTACGGTTTCCCTTCACTGGAACCAAGAGGCTTGAACTCTGCTCCAGCATGACAGTGTTCCGGTACACAGAGCCCAGAGCTCCATGAAGACCTCCATGGCATGGAGGTTAAAGTTGGACTCGAGTGTTCCTCACAGAGCCCTGACTAACTTGTACACAGATGTTTAAAAAAGCTTTCCTATTCAGGCCTGGCTCCCAGGCTCTGTTTACAGTAGGCATGCTTCAATGTGCGAGATGTTCTGCATTAACTTCAGAATCCAGAGCCCTCACCAGAAGCGTAACCTCGTGCCAGCCAAGCCTTCGGCTGTTTGGAATCCTTGACGTAGCCGATGTGTGTGGAAGAAGAGACAGATCTGTTCTTCTCCGGCTCATCAAATTTGTTCATGTTGATGACTAACGTGGATCCGAGCGCTGACGTGATGCATGCTAATGAGCAAGAGGTTAAATAAGAGCAGTGTGGTGCGGCTGGAGCACCTGCGCCCTGCCTCAGACAGCATTACATCACCCTCGTGCTACCAGGCCGGTTATCCGCCACTCATAACCCCGGCCTCCTTAGAACACGCAGACCCACTGACCTCTGAAACAGCTTTCAAGATGGAAAACAGATCAGTGTGTCTGTGTGTGTGTCTGTGTTTTGAAACCAGTGTACAAAGGCGCTGATGAGAAATTCTTACAGAATCCATCTCAACAGCCTACACAAAGCAACAAAAAAACAAAATCAGACACAGATGGTCAACATGGTCAGTCAGACAGGCAGGACGAGAGCTAACGGGAGCCGCCGCTAATGAGAGAGAGAGAGAGAGAGAGAGAGAGAGGAAAAAAAAGAAATAGAAGAAAAAGAAGAAGAGGAAGAAGAAGAAGCGAGTCCTCTCATCACTTCCTGAAATTACAAGGACATGCAGAGCAAATGAAAAGGACTCGTTTTTTGTTTTGTTTTTTTCTTATAAATTTGAGTTACAAAACGCTAGGTTATAAAATGAAAGGTTTTATCTGGTGCACGAAGCAGATGAGGGAGGATGGGATCTGTTATCGTACGGACGATTACGCTTTGATTTCTATCAAGGATACTTACGCAAGACTGCAATAAAGCTCTGACTGTCCAGAAGGATCCAGAGTCCAAAACCCATAATTAGGGCTCCGAAGATCTGCAGAGAGAGAGACAGACAGAGAAAGAGAGAGAGAGAGAGAGAGAGAGAGAGAGAGAGAGGGAGAGAGAGAGAGAGACAGAGATAGAGAGAGAGAGAGAGAGAGACAGAGCCAAAGAGATAGACAGAGAGACAGACACACACACAAAGAGAAAGAGACAGGGAGAGACCGACAGAGAGAAAGAGAAAGAGAGAGACAGACAGAAAGAGACAAAGACAGAAAAATATTACATTTTCAATTCAATTCAATTTATTTGTATAGTGCTTTTAACACTGGACACTGTCTCACAGCAGCTTTGAGAGAGAGAGAGAGAGAGAGAGAGAGAATGAATCACAAACTGGAGAGAAAGGGGGAAAAAGCAGGGCCTCACATTTTAAATTTACAAGCTGGTCGCTCCAAATCACTTGGACAGAATGAAAGAGTGAGTGTGTGTGTGTGTGTTTACACACATTGCCAGAGTGTGCTGGAGAAGTTCTAACCATAGTTTCTTTTTTTTCAGGAGCCGACTCTCTCTCTCTCTCTCTCTCTCTCTCTCTCTCTGTGTGTGTGTAGTACAACACTAAAACATCTGGAATTGATCAAGCTGTGGCTCTGCGTGGCAACAGCAGCAGCAGTGGAGGAGGAGGAGGTTGCAGCGGATGTGGCCTCTGTTTCAGTACACTCTAACCTGCACTAAATGCAACACATCCATCTTTAGCTCAGCACAAGGCCCCGTGGTGAGCACTTCCTGTTTCAGGCTGTCTTGTGTGGCGTGATGTTGCATTTGTTGTTGTTGATAATGTTTATAATAACGGCACCTTTTTCCTTCACTAACGAGCGAGGGGTCCTGCTTTTTGTGCTGAGGAACGTCCACAGAACAAGTTTGTTCCTGTTCTCACTGACGTCATAGCAGCTATAAATAATCATCCCACCACTGACCTCTCTCTCTCTTGAAGAAGAAAAAACGACAAAAAAAAGCTTGTTCTTTTGTAAAAATCGCTTAAACATTCCTCTGGACGTTACACAGCACTGACACTGAAGACTCCTTCCATGTTAAATCTTAAATAGTACTAACTTCCTTAGAAAAAACTTCACCATATCAACCTTTACACGTTTCCCTACGTTCAATAAATGTTTATTACTTGCTGAGAGCTTCTGACCAATCAGAAAGCAGAGTTGGGATGTAAAGGATAAGCATTTATAGAACAGAGAATTGGGTCAGGATACGGTATCGGTCCGGAAGAGCCGCTTCTTAAGAGCTCGTCTCCATCAGAACCTTGATGCTAAAAATAAAATGGCGTCTCCTGAAATAAATGCTGCTACCCCTCGTAGTAACGAGGGCTGTAATCCATCACTTTTCCGCTCTCTTTCTGCTCTTTCATTCCCGGGACGACTTTAAACCCAAACAGCTCGGGGCTTTTATGGTCCTCCTGTGGCACAGCTTTGATCCAGACATATGTGCGAGGGATAATGCTACAGCTCCTGCAGAATTTGTTTGGACCTGATGAGGAGGTCTGTGATTTAAAGGGCGTACGCCTGGGTAAGAGGGTACATTTAAACAGGGTGGGGGCAGAGGCAGGGACCCGCAGAGAACCGGACGCTTATCTCCCCTGTAATTACACGAATGTTAGAGAGAGAGAGAGAGAGAGAGAGAGAGAGAGAGATAGAGAGATGGAGATATATATATACACAGAGAGAGAGAGAAAAATGGATGGATAGATGAGGCTGATAAAGAGAACTATGTTAAAACCATAATTCTTGCCTAACAGCTGGAGGGACAAAAAAATATATATACAGTTCCTCAAAATATGTCAGCTGCACAAACCAAAGAACCCCCGACAAACAAAATCCTGTTTCATTATTACAGTTTGGACGAGAGAGAGAAAAAAAAAATCCACCTGGAAAGCTTTGCATATTCATCTGCATCATCAACGTGTGATAAACAGTGTGATGCGGCGGCACTTTAGCGTTTTATTCGGTCTGTCCGGCTTTCGTCTCCTCGTCTGTTGGTTCTTGCGTAAACTGATCAACTTGAAAAGCTCTCATGAACATCGTCAGGCAGACAGCGCACCAACCGGACTGAGGTGCATTCTGGGACTTTGAGTCTCCGCTACTACCAGAATTATTAAACCCATCAGCCAAAAGTTTTGGGACACCCCTCCAAATCATTGAATTCAGGTGTTGTGTTTCAGGGGTTGGGCTCGTCCTCTTAGTTCCAGTGAAAGGAACACTTAATCCTTCAGCTTCATACCAAGACATTTTGGACAATTTTATGCTCTTTGTGGGAACAGTTTGGGGATGACCCCTTCCTGTTCCAACATGACTGCACACCAGTGCATAAAGCAAGGTCCATAAAGACATGGATGAGCGAGCCAGGCCAAAGGTGGGACGTGGGACGTCTGCCTTTACATGCACATGAATGTAATATGGAGTTGTCCCACCCTTTGCAGCTTCAACTCTTCTGGGAAGGCTTTCCACAAGGTTTAGAAGTGTGTTTATGGGAATCTTTGACCATTCCTCTAGAAGCGCATTTGTGAGGTCAGGCACTGATGTTGGCCTGATTAGCAGTCTCCGTGTGTTCTATGGTGTTCTGTGGGGTTGAGGTCAGGTCTTTATGAAGTTCCTCCACACCAAACTTGCTCATCCATGTCTTTATGGAGCTTACTTTGTGCACTGGTGTGCAGTCATGTTGGAACAGGAAGGGGTCATCCCCAAATTGTTCCCACAAAGTTGGGAGCATGAAATTGTTCAAAATGTCTTGGTATGAAGCTGAAGCATTAAGAGTTCCTTTCACTGGAACTAAGGGTCCGAGCCCAACCCCTGAAGTCAATGATTTTGGCAATATAGTGTTACATGGTGGAATTTCTTTTTTTAAGCGCTTTAACACAATTTGATGGAATGAATGAGTTCTACTCTGTGTGATTAAAAACGTCTGATCAGATATGCCTGGGCGTGTTGGATTATATAACGATAGGCTCTGGCATTTCACTGGAAGGGATATGAGTAACAAAAACAAGGTGGTGAGCTTCGAGTGAAATGTTTCGGTTTCTGTTTTTACATGCATGAATAATAATAAAAATGTTTTTTAAAAAAACAATGTGGGTGCAAATTTCGAGCTGGGTTTTTTTTAGACACACTGAATTGTCCTGCCTATTGTTATACTATTAACATTATGAACTAACCAGAGCACTGGCTTTAAGATTAGCCTGATCCTTATAAAAAATTAAAATAAAAAAAAAATTTAATTAAATTAAATGTTAGCGAGGCGTTGTCGGGCTAAAAAGGTGGAGTGAGACGAAGAAAAGTCACCAGGTCGGTTTCTGAAGTTGACGGACCCATTAACCCTGATTCACACATGATAATACATGACACACAATCAAGCCCCGCCCACCTGAAACCTAAACACTAAAAAACCTCAATAATGAAAAGCTGAGTCTGAATAAACCTCTACGGTGTCTGAGATCATCACTCAGGAACTAATCACTCATTAATAACACAAGCGGACGATAAACACGCTTGACCTCGCGTCAACCCACGGCTCCCTGATTTATTTATTGAAGTCAAAGTCGAGGGTCGTGGAGTCTGAAAGACAAACAGAGGCGTACTCACGAAAAACAGGAGGTTGAAGAGAAACAGAAAGTACTTGGTGGCCGTGATGCAACCTTTGCCCATCTTGCCGACTCTGAAATGGAAAGAAAAGAAACAGATACACAATTTTAGGACAGTTTTTTCTTTAAATAACGACATTATGAAAAGAATGGGCTATGAGACATAAATAAAGAGTCAGGATACATCAGTTACAAGCTCAAAGTCTGTGAAGAAAGAAAGGTGCGGTATTTTCTCATGGTGTGTGTAATGACACTGCAGTCACACATACACCAAGTGTTACTGGACATGCTGACTGACCTCACAACAAAACCGAAAGCAACAAGACGCCCCTGTGTTCGCCAGCGTGAGGCTGCAGCGGTGTGAAACAAAAGCGCTCTGCGTCCGAGCGTGACAGAGGTTTGATGTCATCTGTTGCATCAGTGAAAGACACCGAGTGACAGAAGACTCTGTAGAACTCTGTAAATCCCCCGATACTCGTGTGGGAACAAACAGAAAATGAACGAAAGATTTCATCTGATGCAACCAGAAGTGAAACATCATTCTGGTCATGAGTGTTATATCGCCTTCACACACAGATCATCATGGGTGTTTTACCTGTTGCTCATCATTTACAAGGGATTTTACTGGGACGTTCACACTGAACTTCAAAGTCCCAGTAAACACACTCCTACACACACACACGAGCTCGTACAATGCAGCTATTCACACTGCCTGCTTACATCACTTCATTCTTCGTTTCTAAAACACACCAAATTCCTGCTTTCAGGCTTTTTGCTAGTTTTGAAATCAAACTATCTTGAGGGAGGGAGTGATGGATGGATGGATTTTTTCCAGGAAACTGGACCAAGTCTCATGCCTGGCGACTTGCCAAGAAAATCTTAAACCTAAACTCCTTCCACATTCACTACTGTTGGATTCTGACATAATACTGATATACTTACATAATACTGACATTATACTGACGTAACACCGACATACTGACATAACACCGACATAACAGACATACTGACAATGACATAACACCGACATAACAGACATACTGACAATGACATAACACCGACATAACAGACATACTGACAATGACATAACACTGACATAACACCGACATAACACCGACATAACACCGACATACTGACATAATATTGACATAACACCGACATACTGACATAATATTGACATAACACCGACATACTGACATAACGCCGACATAAGACATACTGACATAATGACATAACACCGACATAACACCGACATAACACCGACATACTGACATAATATTGACATAACACCGACATAATACTGACTGTATTGTATTTATTGTCTTTTTGCACTGTCTTGTCTATGCTCTGTTTGCACCTAGCTGCACACTGTGCACTTTACGTGGCTAAGACAAACTTCTGTCCTAGCTCTGTGGTGTTTGTTGTTTTGTGTTGAACTTGTTGTTGTATGTTTCTGTAGCACCAGGTCCTGGAGAAACGTTGTTTCATTTCACTATGTACTGCGCCAGCTATATGTGGTTGAAATGACAATAAAAGCTTCTTGAATCTTGAATCACACCGACATACTGACATAATATTGACATAACACCGACATAATACTGACATAACACCAACATACTGACATAATACTGACATAGCACCGACATAACACCAACATACTGACATAGCACCGACATAACACCAACATACTGACATAATACCAACATAACATCGACATAATACTGACATAACACCGACATACTGACATAATATTGACATAATACTGACATAACACCAACATAACACCAACATATTGACATAATACTGACATAGCACCGACATACTGACATAACACCGAAATAACACCAACATACTGACGTAATACTGACATAACACCAACATACTGACATAATACTGACATAACACCAACATACTGACATAATACTGACATAGCACCGACATAACACCAACATACTGACATAGCACCGACATAACACCAACATACTGACATAATACTGACATAACACAGACATAATACTGACATAACACCGACATAACACCAACATACTGACATAGCACCGACATAACACCAACATACTGACATAATACTGACATAACACAGACATAATACTGACATAACAAGGACATAACACCAACATACTGACATAACACCGACATAACACCAACATACTGACATAGCACCGACATAACACCAACATACTGACATAATACTGACATAACACCGACATACTGACATAATATTGACATAATACTGACATAACACCAACATATTGACATAATACTGACATAGCACCGACATACTGACATAACACCGAAATAACACCAACATACTAACATAATACTGACATAACACAGACATAATACTGACATAACACCAACATACTGACATAATACTGACATAACAGACATAATACTGACATAACACGGACATAACACCAACATATTGACATAACACTGACATAACACCAACATACTGGCATATTACCAACATAATAGTGACATGATACTGACATACTGACATAACACCGACATACTACTAACATACTAGTGACATACTGACATAACACCGACATACTACTGACCTAATACCGACATAACACCTGTGGTAGCTCAGTGATTAAGGTGTAGGACTACTGATCAGAAGGTTCCGAGTTCGAAGCCCAGGTCCGCCAAGCTACCACTGTTGGGCCCCTGAGCAAGGCCCTTAACCCTTAATTGCTCACTTGTATAAATGTAGGTCGTAATAATACTGACACAATACTGTGATAAATATCATTGTAGATATTGTGATCTATTTTTATTAGAATTTTTTAAATAATCACAAATGCCCGGAAACATCTGACGTCCTGTTTTCTTTTTTAAAGTGTGTTTTTTTTCCCCCAGTTGTCTTCTTGACGTTAAAAGACTAGAAACCGGTTTGAGAGAGTGCCAGAGGCTCATCGTGACTAAAGGAGATTATTTAATACCTTCACAAGGGCGGAGACAATAAACAGTATTGTATAGAAATACAAAAAAAGGGTTATTCAGGAGAGGAAGGTCTTTATAACTGGGGAAAAAATACGGTTTACAAAACCGAAGTGCCCACCCACCTCATCAGTGATTGGTCGGCAGATAGGCGTGAATTAATGAATGTGGCCTGATACAAAATACAGAAAACGATGATAGAAAAATCAGATGATGATGTAACAGTAATGCAGGAAAAGGGTAGGAAAGGGAATTATTAATAAATTCACAATAAAAAAAAATCTGCACCCCCTGTTTGCCCGCCCCCTTTTTTTGATGGACAGCTAAATAAAAGGTCTTGAATGATCAGAGATTGTTTCTTCTCAGAACTTCAGAAAGAGTTAAGAGAGATGATCTGGGGATTTATAGAAGCAAAGACGGCTTCAGAAAATGAAAATAAGCCATGAGTAATAAACATTATTGTATATTCAGGTCATCTGGTGGACTGGTCATCAAAGCTCCTGCATGTGTACAGAATTCTGCTGTTCTGACCTGCTGAGTTTAAAAAACTTCCCACTGCTTCGCTCGCTCCCAACCATATAAAACTTCCTCGGCTCATTTCCATGGCTGTCAGAAAATTTTCAAAGCGCTGCTATTTTTATCCAAACACTGAGCGAGGGAAGAGAAGAAGATCTGAAGTATCACGTTACTGCCTGATGTTCATCTTTCGCTTATCTCCTGCAGAAGTAGTAGAATTAGGACACGGCTCCATATCATACGTTTCCATACCAGTCACAACAAGAAACCTGCACAAAAGAGGACGAGACCTCTTGGTGATGTGAAGACTAAGCCCTAACCACTAAATACAAACCAATCTGAAATCCTGAACATGTCGACACCGGGATGATAAAATAATACTGACAAAAGAGCTTCATTATTCTTCTACAGGAGGCTAAAAGCAGACATGCAACTGACTCAGAGAACGATGGAAATGTGGAAACGGGGGTGGGGGGTGGGGTGGGACAGAGAGAGAGAGAGAGAGAGAGAGAGAGAGAGAGGGAGGGAGAGAGAGAGAGAGAGAGACGGGGGGCAGACAGACAAACAGAGAAAGTGAGAGAGAGACAGAGAGAGAAATGAGGTTTTAGATACTGTAGCCCCGCCCCTTTGTGTTTCTCTTCATTGTTGTTCATAAGAAGGTAATGAAGGACTAATGAGGCCACTTAAAGCATGTATGAGAGGTTTCAGGTGTGCATGTCAGAACATCTGGAAAGAGTGTTAGAAGTTCCCTGGGGGGCGCTGAAGTTCATCAGCATGCAGCGTACACTGAGGCCCTGGTTAACACCCCAAGGCCTTTCCTCTATCCAACCCCCCCTTCCACACACACACACACACACACACACACACACACACACACACACCCTGCTGAGAGACAGGGCCAGCTTTGATTTCCCACAATAACAAAGGCAGCTTTCAGCGACGCTTTTCACAGCTTACAAAAGGAGAAACTCTACACACACTAAAGACACACACTGGCTTCAATGTACCGTGCCACACAATGAGTTCTGCTTCTTCATCTCTTTTTATCCCCTCCCTTCCTAAATGAGCAGCGGAAAATCCGTCCAGAATCCCGAAAAACAACTTTTCCAACGGGGCTGCTTTATACCAGGCACTAATCTTGACAGCTAGCAGCCCCGCGCCGTCACAGATGGCCCGGCCCGACCCGACCCGACTCCCGGGTCGACTGCACGGCCGTTTAAATGAAGCTCGTTCATTCATTCTCTCCATCCCAGACGACTTAATTCAGTCGCGCGAATGCCGGGTAACCACGGCAACCATAGGAACGGGAGGGTAAAGAACGAAGCGCACAAGTGGATCCTCTTGAGAAAGCAAACACTCTCACGCTCCATGGCATGTACACAGGGCCGAGAGGGGAACAGGAACAGAGCATGTGAGACAGGAACTGGACGAGAAGGGTTAATTCTGGCACCTGAACACAACGCCTCTGATGAAGAGGGGTCCTCAAAAGGCCAAGAGGGAAAGCTTAACCCTGTGTCTGTTCACGCTAGAGACAAGCCACTTGTGGTGTGCTGTGTGTGGGCGTGGACATGTGAATCGAAGGTGCTAAAGCTAACTAGCTACACGCAAAGTAAATAACGCAAATGCAAATCGACCAATCATCTCGTTCTAGCACCGTTCTCAGATTAGCAAAGCAAGCTAGTTCTTCTTGCTACCTAGAGTTATACATTTTGTGAGGGAACTGAAGAAACGTTGGACCTCACGTGCCACAGGATCGGTACGAGGAATCAATCAAGCTTGCTAGCGCTTCTTTGCTGACTAAGTGAACACAAACGTCGCTCCACATTCTGCGATTGGATCAAGAAAAGAATCAGATGAGCCAATCGTTTGGATTTATTTGCTTTACATCACAGATAATTAGCATACAATAACGTACTCTTAAAAACAATGAACTGAAATGAATGTGAACACAGGATAACGCTAGCTGTAATCAAGCTAGAGAACAAGAACACATATGCTAATTACAAATGGTGATCACTAATGTCACCAACATCGTACACCGCTAGTGAACTAGCTCACGTTCGTCACAGTTTATTTGATCGTCATGTACAATGTAATGACACTAGCAAAGCTAGCTAGCAAGCTTAGCCTGCAGGTTCTGTAAGGATTAATCTTAGATGTGATCGGTCCAAAGGGTTTACTTAGTGAGAGAGAGAGAGAGAGATGGAGAGAGATGGAGAGAGAGAGAGAGATGGAGAGAGAGAGAGAGAGACAGAAGGAGAGACAGACAGAGAGAGATATAGATGAGGGTTTTAGATACCGTAGCCCCACCCCTTTAAGGATTTTATGAAGAAATTAGGCAATTTTTAGACAAAGGAGTAAGAAACAAACATGTCTGAGTTCTGAAAGGATACAAAGTCTTAGTAAAGGCGGCTGCAGTTATGCTACAGAACAGAGGCACGCGAACTAAACTTCCTGTTAGAATAAAGACAAACGTGGAATGCAGTCAAACTGGAGCGCTCGCTGCTGAAGGTTTGTTGATATCCGCGTCAACTTATTAGCGAGAGATGACCGGACCAGCGTAATGTATACACCATTTTAGGGAAACGTACACAGTTTACCTCACGCAGGGGAAAAGAGCCGCGTTAAAATGCAGCTAGCTGTGTTCAACAGCGAAAACATGTGTTTCACGTTAGCGCTTCAGAGCCGAACCCGGCGCCAGGTTCTGCTGGAAAAGTCAGAGCTGACCTACATTTCAGCCCCCCCCCACCACCACCTCATAAGGAGGGCATTAACCCCCAGTGACAGATGTCCCATTAATTCACTGCGGAAAAAAGACGACGCTAACGCTAACACACACACACAGAAAGAGAGAGCTGGTATTTAGCTGCAGTGTTGATTCAATCAAAAGCTTGACAAGATCACCAATAGCAAATAGAGCTAGTTTTGTAGTTTCGTAGCTAGCATCATTTATATTTACAAGTCCCTACAGAACGTAAATAAATCCTTAACAAGGAGTCTGAGGAACAATGACACTAAAAGGAAAAAAATAGTTTATGAATTAATATTAATTGCTAAAATTATTATTGAATATATTGTTAAGTTATAATTAAGAAAAGTAAGCAAAAAAAAGTTCTGACATCAAAAATATAGATAAATATTTTAATAATTTATTTAGGTTTTATTTATATATTTTTTTATTTATATTTTATTTTTAAATATCATTAAATGCGCTAAAATCTTTTTCTCCTTAAGAGATGAAAGTGGAAACTTTAATAGTAGCATATCGATGTGCTAAAATATTTTAACAATATTTTTTCCAAAAGCATCAACAAAGAACAATTTTATAGCTTTAAAAAAAAAAAATCTGTAGCAAAATAAGCAGATTTATTTTACTGATTATTTTCATTTTGGAATTAAAAAGGAAGTCAGAATTTTCGTTACGGTTTTGCGTATAAAGCTAATAATGCTCGTAAAAGCTCAGAGAAATCGAATATCACGAGGTATTGTGAGGTGATATTTAAGACGCTATAATAAAATGCTAATCTTCGGGGTTAGAAAACAAGCTAAAAGCATTCTTGCTTGTAAACATTGTAAAATAAAACCTTTTTTTATTTTGTGTACATGCTAATCAATCACATAAAACCCATTTTTAAAGGTTTCTTTTCAAACACAACAGCACTACCCTGCTAGCAGGTTGTTAAAACACATCTATACGGTCATGATATTTTCACAGAATTGCTTTTTTAAGCCAGTTCCTTCATTTTTTCCCTTTTAACACTGTTTAATAAAACCTCTAGACTGTTCTACAGTGTTTAATGCGGAATCGAGTCAAGTTTTGAAACTAAATATCGTGATCCATTTCGAGTATCGAAAACTCCAAGTATCATATGATATTTTTAGCGATATCGGTGAGCCTTGACAGAATACTATACAAATCCTAGCGCTGGTTAAAGAAGAAGAATTCGATGGTTTTTAAGGTTATAATCGATCAAAAATGATATCGACAACTTCAGTCCAAAGGTTAGAGGGTAACACTGAGGTCATTTTAGTTCTGAGTGTTTTTGTTTTACTAGGCAGATGACACCCCCCCCCCAAAAAAGTCTTCAAAACACCAATCTGGCGTCGGTTCTTTCACATAAAAAACGATTAAAAATGACCAATAAAGCCCCAAATAACTAGGTTAGCGTCTGATGGTGTATTTTTTCCACGAGTGTAAACATATACGTGGAGAAAAAAGAGCTGTAGGTCGAGCTCAAGTTTGGTTTTACCTCAGAGATCACTGGAGTGCCTCGCGCGCAGCTCGCGCCACATCAGCGTCTCTCTCTCTCTCTCAGAAACAACAAAAAAGATTCACAAAGAATCGACACAACAGCGCGTGCGACACAACAGCGCACGAGGTTTCCACGTTAACGAGATGAAAAAGCTTTCCGTGCAAAAGTACAAAAACAGAGTCTTTCTTTTCTGTTGCCTCTGAGGGTGTTTTGTGGATACTCACGTATTTCTTCGGAGTTTGGAGCAAGAAAATGGGAGAAGAGTCCAACAGCTGTCAGTCTCGCGCAGTAGCCAGCGTCAGGAAAGGATTGTTGTTCGATAACTGCTGAACACTCAAACACACTCTCACACACACTCAAACACACTCCCTCACACACACGCAATGTGGCATGCACAATGTGGCAGCGTCCTGAACACCTACGTAAAAAGCGCTCGCGCTCTCCACCAAGCGGTCATATCTGTTTCTCACACACACACACACACACACATCTGCCCACGCTGTAACCGTGAACCCGTAACACCGGAAACGGAGGAAGGAGCACGCGCTGACTTCCACGGCATTCATGACTTATGACACATTGCATAACACACACCAACGTGACCCGTCATCGAATGGAGAAATATAAATATAAATAAATCCACGCTGAAACACACACTTTATTCTGTGATGTGGTTAATGATTCTGTTGCAAAATGAACTTCTGCATTCCTGTCAGAGTTTAGCGGTTTGTGTCTCTCTCTGACGTCACAGGGTGTCTTGCTATTGCTAACATACAGTGGATCTCTAGCAGTCATTAAAGCAAGGGTTCGATCAGAACGTCCCAGAATGCAGTGAAACTTTGGAAGAGGAGGTTCGAGCGGAGAATTCAGATTAAATGTACACTGCAAGACTAAAGCGCCGCTGCATCGAGCTCTATATATAGAGATGAGTAGTCGAATGGCATTGTGGGTAATTTAGGAAACGGTTAACCAGTGTGAATGTTTTAAATAAAGATGTTGGGGTTGTGAGAGATCACAAGTTTGTCTCTCTCTGTCTCTATCTCTCTTTCTCGCCTGTCTCTCTCTCTCTTGTCATTGTCTCCCTCATTGCTGTCTCTCTCTCGTCACTGTCTCTCTCGTCTCGTCGTTGTTTCTCTGTTTCTCTCTCCTGTTGCTGTCTCTCTCTCTTGCTGCTGTTTCTCTGTGTCTCTCTCTTGTATCTCTCTCTGTCTTTGTCTCTTCTATCTCCCTTGTCTCTCTCTCTTGTATCTCTCTCTGTCTCTTGTCACTGTCTCTCTTTTGTTTCTTTCTCTCTCTCTCTCTCTCTCTCTCTCATCTCTCTCATTGTGGACAGCAGGTTTTCTCCAGGTTGTGTAGGAAGTTTTGAAAAGATGCATCTGATTACTTCCTGTGTCTCAGAGGAAGTACATGATATCTATTCTCCCTCTCGGATTGGTAGCTGTCATAGGATATATATAAATAAACTAAACCAGTGTGTGAGAGGAGTGGACAGAAAGAGTGAGTGATATAGAGGGAGATGGAGTGAAAAATTGAAAAAGAGAGGTCAGGGAAAGATAAGAGAGATAGAGAGGGATGGAGAGTGGGAGAGCAAGAGAATGAAATAGTGAGATGGAGTAAAAGATGGAGAGAGAGATAAAGAAAGAGAGAGAGAGAGAGAGAGAGAGAGAGAGAGAGAGAGAGAGAGAGATGATTATTCTTTTCTCTCATCAGCCCCACCCTCCTGGACAGGATGAGGAAAAGCCCCTGTGTGAGGTCATCACTCTTCATCTTCAGTCAGTGCATCCTGACTCAGGAACGAGGCGGAGCTCCAGGAGCGATTGCTGGAAAGTTATCAGGAGCTGGGAACTCCTGGAAAGATCTGGGAAGAGAAGACATCCATCACTGTGACTCTGCGCTTCCTCCGCGTGGCTATTAATACAGAGGGTGATTTCAGTGAAGCCGTGTTCCTGTAAAAAAAAAGCTCGGGTTAAACAAATAAATCAGGAATTCTGTCGCTAGCACATGTTCTGAGGAATGTGTATCTCTTTTGCTAGCTCATATTCCGAGGAATGTGTAAGGAAAGAAAACTCACGTGAACGCTGAAGGCTTTTGGGAAAGCGTGATTTATTTCTGAAGCACTTCACATTCTGGCTACAAAAGTATGTACACAACTCCATGTAGTATGTACAGAAAATTGGTTTTCTCTCCAAACAAAAAAACACGAGGCGATCGAATTAGCCGCATCGCCGCACACAAGATGCTAACATAAACGCTAACACAATAATAATAATTGAAACTGAATATATATATATATATATATATATATATATATATATATATATATATATATATACGGCGAAATTTTTGGTTACGGTTCAAGGCGGATCGTTTCCTAGAAGCGCTTCACGATCGCCGGAAACATGTGGGTCGGAGAACAGGAATGCTAATATGTACCATCATGCTAATGTATTTATTCATTCACACGTGGACTGAAGAAGAAACGATGAAACACTTCCTGGTTATTAAAACTCTACTTCGATTTAAAGTCAATGTTATTTTATTTATACACGTTTTTCTTTTTTAGTTGAGATTTAAACTCTTTCTTGTGAAAAAAACAAAAACAAAAAAACACAGTAGTACATTCAGAGAGCATGGCTGTGGATTGGGAGGAAAAAAATATATAAATTTACAAAAAAATAAATAAATAAAGTAAAGGAAATAAAAATGTGTGTTCATTAGAAATCGGCGGATAAAAAGTAAAACAAAAATACTGCTTCTTTTTTTTTTTTTTTTTTTTTTTTTTACAATTTTCTGAACAGGTGAGTCAGAATTATAATCAATTAAAAACAAAAAAAGCAGATGATTTAATTACGACAATTAAGGACAAATTGAACAGTTTTAATTGTATCATTCTAGTCCAAAAATAAAAAACAAAAACGCTCAATTCTTCATGAGCAGCAGGAGATCGATAGGTTCTGAAATGATATAAATATTGACGTGGGAAGAATTAGAGCGCTAAAGAGTTAAAGAAAGTGTTAAAGAAAGTAAAAGCGTGTTAATAGATTCCATTAATGCTACATGTGTTACTGCTACCACTACACGCAGAACGATCTCCAGAAGAAAAGAAAAGAAAAAAGTGTTTTATATGTTTACATACAGGGTTTACATTAAACCCCGCCTCCAAAACAAACAAATAATAATAATAAAAAAAACCCATCGGAGCTCTATCCGGATCCGAGCTCGGTGTTAATCGCAAAAAAATCCTTATTAATGGAAAGAGCTGAAGTAAAGAAGGTAGAAACTGTTCTCTGCGTCGGGGAGCAGCGCTCCGAAGCTCGTGCTCCAAAGCTACGTCCTAGCGCCATCATCGTCTGATCGCTTACGCAAAATGACATCATCGGATCTACCCCAATGGTCGTCGTGACGATCGATATATATACATGAATATATTTCAGATGTAAATATTAAAGATTTCAAGCCCATCAGACCTGCCAACCTTCCAGAGGAATAACACAGAGTCACGTGTTTAACGTGGAAACATTCTAGAAAAAAAACAAAGCGTAACATGGATGTGAAACTTTGAGCGTTTACATTAAACATAAAACTGATTTTTTTTATTAGTTTAGCATATATACACTGATCAGGCGTAACATTATGACCACCTGCTTATTGTAATATTGTGTTGGTTGCTGCCGAAACCCGTCCTGCACTGTGTATTCTGACCCCTTTCTATCAGAACCAGCATTAACAGCAATCTGTGCAACAGTAGCTCGTCTGTTGGATCGGATCACACGGTCCAGCCTTCACTCCAAACGTGCATCAGCGAGCCTTGGCCGCCCCTGACCCAATTCACCACTGTTCCTTCCTTGGAGCACTTTTGGACCATAGATACTGACCACTGCAGACCGGGAACACCCCCCAAGAGCTGCAGTTTTGGAGATGCTCTGATCCAGTGGTCTAGCATCACAATTTGGTCCTTCGTCAAACTCGCTCAAATCCTTACACTTGTCCATTTTTCCTGCTTCCAACACATCAACTTTGAGGACTTGCTGCCTAATATATCCCACCCACTAACAGGTGCCATGATGAGATCATCAGTCTTATTCACTTCGCCTCTCACTGGTCATAATGTTATGCCTGATTGGTGTACTATTGCATTTAAGTACCTTCTAAAGATCGTTACCGTTAAAACGACGTATCGTTAAAATTTAGCGATGAAAACAGCCTAACACAGTAACTCAGGTTGTCTAATGTTGCTGGTAGATCTCCTGTCAATGAACTGCAGATATTCACCGTCAAAGAAGGTAAGATAATAAATTGGGGAAAGGGGGCGGGGCTTCTCAAGTCTGTTCATATTAGAGAGTTTGAAGTATCTACGCAGCTGTCAGTCATTCCAGATCTCTGGTTCATTGAGAATGGACAAAAATGAAGGTCGTGACCTGTAGTCGTGACCTGTATCGGATGTTACAAACGATACCTCGGTCATCAGGGGCATAACTCTGTCTCCCCTGTCAATCAAAGCGATACTAACCAATAGCGTGAGGTCATGTATGCGGAAGAGGGCGGATAGCGCTTTCCTGGAGAACCTGTACATAAAGGTGAGCAGGTCTGAAGTCACACACTGGATAAAGGTACAGCTTGCTATACACAAACCCTCTAACGATTGAAAAATAAATCTCTTAACACGGAAAGTTTTTTATTTTTTACCCTGTGCACTAACACTGAGATCAACAAATGAGATCATGATGGAGGGAAAACACCTGAAAACAAGCCCTGAAGCGGAATTTCCCAAACTGGCCGCTCCGTGTAAGACATGCCATCGCAAGACGAAAGTGAAAGCGTCCGGAGAGACGAGCTGCTACACGCATCGGATATCGTTTTGGTCCTGATAGATAGATAGAGCTACAGTAAACCGAGAATGTCGTGAGGCTGCTTTCACACTCGGACTCGCCGTGTAGGTCAGATTTCTGGTTCTGGCTAATCAGATGAAATAAGGATGGGAGGAATTCTAGACATGAAGAGGTTGCTAGTCTTGGCTGTAAATCTGGAGGCAGGAAATCAAGAGAAACTAACTGACCTGCTAATCTCCTCATATGATCTCATATGATCTCCTCATATGGTCCCGGACTTGTGGAAGCTCTACAGTGACCAAAGAAAAAAAAAAAACCCCGGCAGCATCATCAGCGCCTTTTAAAAGCAGCTGAGATAACATGACCTGTGACATGTGCTGTGGGGTAAAAATAAAAACACCAGGCCAAGTGTAAAAACAGCCTCAAGAAACCGAGCACACAGTACAGGATTATGCAATTTATTTAAAAATAAAAATAAAAAAAGGAAGTGATAAAGGACGATCAGTCTGAAAAAAAAAGCTTGCACAATTCGATTTCAGTCTTGGAAGATTAAAAAAATCTTCTGTAATACTTGGTTTCATCAGTTTTATTTTTGTGAAGTCGGTCAGTGCTTTTGAGACTTTTCCTGTAAATTTTACCTCATGTTTACGGCATGGGTGCGATCCAGCTCTTCCAAACAATGCCATAAGATTTCCATCAAACTGAAGTGCTTATTTTACAGGAAGTCTTTCTGAATGAAAAGGTCCTACACGCCTTAAGACATCACTCTAGGAGACTCTGCGTTGTGTTGTGTGGAACATAAAGTGACCTCAAATGCCGGTCATTTACCGACAGAGCTAAATAAAGCGCCGCTGTTCATAGACACTGATCATTTATTTTGTCCCGGAGAGCTTTTAAGTGTTTTTCCTGACTTGTTATTGCATGCACGTGAATCTCTGAGGAATCTCGGACCGTCCTGTTCATGTCTCTAAACTCTGAACGAATGATTAATGCTGTGATCGTGTCTATAAGCTGAGGTGAGGTTTAGCGTGCGTGTGAAACAGTGTGTGTCATGTAGGACCGAGACACTCAGCAGAAGAGGAAGTAGGTCAGGAGCAGAGCGTCGAAGAGACGATCCTAAAAACGGATCTTGCTTGGAGTCGAGGGACCGGAGAGACGGGGTAGAGCGGAAAATAGTTTTTTTTAAAAAGAGAGAGAGAAAGAGAGAGAGAGCTGGACAGCTATAATCAATCAAACAAGCACACACTATGTGTATTTACATTTCTGGCTTATAGCAGACACCGTTATCCAGAGCGACTAACAATTTTACCTCACTGTATACAAGTGAGGGTTAAGGGCCTTGGTCAAGGGCCCAGCAGTAGCAGCTTGGTGGACATGGGATTCGAACTCTCTCTCTCTCTCTCTCTCTCTCTACCTTCTGATCAGCAGCCCATCTCTCTCGCTCAGCCTTCTGATCAGTAACCCAACACCTTGACAAGTAAGTTAGTGGACAGGGGATTCAAACTCACAACATTCTGATCAGTAGTCCATCTCTCTCTCTCTCTCTCTCTCTCAAAACCTTCTGATCAGTAGTCCATCTCTCTCTCTCTCTCAAAACCTTCTGATCAGTAGTCCATCTCTCTCTCTCTCTCAAAACCTTCTGATCAGTAGTCCATCTCTCTCTCTCTCTCAAAACCTTCTGATCAGTAGTCCATCTCTCTCTCTCTCTCAAAACCTTCTGATCAGTAGTCCATCTCTCTCTCTCTCAAAACCTTCTGATCAGTAGTCCATCTCTCTCTCTCTCTCTCTCTCTCAAAACCTTCTGATCAGTAGTCCATCTCTCTCTCTCTCAAAACCTTCTGATCAGTAGTCCATCTCTCTCTCTCTCAAAACCTTCTGGTCAGTAGTCCATCTCTCTCTCTCTCTCTCTCTCTCTCTCAAAACCTACTGGTCAGTAGTCCATCTCTCTCTCTCTCTCTCAAAACCACTTAGCTATGACATCCCCAGATAACATATCTAGAACAATTTTTTAAATATTTATAAGTAAATAAAATGTCAAATCCGATGACTGAATATGAAAAAGAAGATTAAAGCTGACTTCAAACCAGATAAACGACTGAAGCGTTTGTGTTTTTATGTCTCTGAATGTTGAAATCGAAATTTTTGTACCATTCATGCACCCTTTCCTTTTCATATATATTTAAATTCATTATAATACAAAACATCATCTCATGGCTCTTTGGTAATATTTTCTGACAAAACTGAATATTTTGTTATACAGTATAGCGATATCATATATAAACGTCCTGATAGGGGCTCATATCGACATCCGAGGCTGAATTACGGACGGGTTTAGAAGAAGTTCAGCGTCTGAGCTGAGAAAACTTCTGAGATTCACGTAGATGCGATAAACATCAGGTTTAATTTGTGTAATGATAAAATAAACCAACACGACTCATGTGAGCGGAATCACTGATCTTGTAAACATGTCAATCCTGTAATGTGCACTCAGTATTCACACACACACACACACACACACACACAAAGATGGACGGACGAGTCTTCGAGTCTCAGATCTTCTTGGGTCGACGGCTGAGCTGACCATAGTAGGACAGGGTGATGACCAGGAAGACAACGTCGCTGAGGAGGAGCAGAACGGCTCCATTGGACAGCGTTCCCATTTCCAGGAGCGAGACTGACGTCACTGTGAAGAAATGATTGGTGTTAGACACATGGCTCACGTGACACAAAAGGAGAAGCCAAGTGAAAATGAAACACGTTCCTCAGCCAGAAGGCTGAGAGCCCGAGTGCTGTGTGAATGTAGGTCATGACATCATTACGTCGCCTTCCTGTGCTTGTGATAATGTGCAGCGGCGATTAACACTGAAACCAGCAGAGGGCGCTGTAATGCTGTCTGTTTACAGAAAACGGGGTGGAATAGTGTGTGTGTGAGAGAGAGAGAGAGAGAGAGAGAGAGCTGAGAGACAGACAGAATTAGGCATTAAGTCAAAACACGTCCAAAACACGACTCTTTAAACCTCCTCTCAAAAACTTTTTTATGAATATTCATCAAATATGTAAATGTGGTCCCGAGGTCTGGATTGTGATTGGTCAGAATTAAAGGGATTGAATTTTCTACAACAGCAGCTCTGATAGTCGTGCAGCTTTACATCATAACTTTATATACATTTATAATCTCCTTCTGATCCTTTCTATACCAACGACTTGTTATAGCAGGGGCTCGTACCGTACGGTGGATTTTCTGCTGAAATAAACAGACTGTAATGGAACGAGTCAGAGGAGAAGACGTGAAAGATTTTTAACGTTAAGAGAGAGAATAAAAGTGAAGCAGGTGAGGAAATGTGTGTTTATAGCTGCTATATAATGTTTTAACAACGTAACAATAAATGGATAAAACGTGCAATAAAATTGGCATTGCTGATTATTTTGCTATTACATCACAGCACGAAGGGTGTTACTCCTTATATACACTTTATTGGCAAAACTTTTGGGACACCTTGGATGACCCCTTCCTGTTCCAACATGACTGCACACCAGTGACCAAAGCAAGGTCCATAAAGACATGGATGAGTGAGTGTGGTGTGGAGGAACTTGACTGGCCTGCACAGAGTCTGGCCTTTACCTGCACATGAATGTAATATGGAGTTGTCCCGCCCTTTACAGCTATAACACCTTCAACTCTTCTGGGAAGGCTTTCCACAAGGTTTAGGAGTGTGTTTATGGGAATTTTTGACCGTTCCTCTAGAAGCGCATTTGTGAGGTCAGGCACTGATGTTGGACGAGAAGGTCTGGCTCACAGTCTCCACTCTAATTCATCCCAAAAGTGTTCTATGGGGTTGAGGTCAGGACTCTGTGCAGGCCAGTCAAGTTCCTCCACACCAAACTTGTGCATTAAGAGTTCCTTTCACTGAAACTAAGGGGCCGAGCCCAACCCCTGAAAAACAACCCCTGAATTCAATGATTTGGAGGGGTGTCCCAAAACCTTTGGCAATAAAATGTAGGTTTGTAAAAGAAAACTATGGACTATAAATTATGGATAAAACACTCTTATGCTGGACCTTCATCTTACCGAGGAACTGTACACCCAGGTAGCAGGCTTCAGTGAGCAGAGTCCACTGGATGATGACCTTCTCTGCCGTGTAGAGGCCATTCCACAGGATTAACGAGATACCTGTTGAGAAAAGGTCAAACACAACCGCTGAGGGTCAAACACTAATCTCTGATTAGTACATCATGAAGAAGATCATCATCACACATGGTATAAAGCGTTCGTGTTACAGCAGACCAAACACGCGGGCTTGAGATCGGAAGCTGGAGTCTGAGATGCGTGGGCTTTTTGATGATCTAGCCTACGGGCTGAGGAACACGTGGAGAATCCCTCTGATCTCCTCCCATAACTGAGGATATGGAGAACATGGAGACCAGCTGCTGCTTCTCTGCTGGCTTCCATAAACCATCTGGCACCAAGATTATCTCAGGCCCTGGACGTCTCACGTGCCGCTCTGACCGGCTTTCGCGTGATCCGTGAGCACCGTGCTTTGCGCCCGTTATGAAATAAAGATCAACCTAGCCGCCTGAGGATCCGAGGTTCATGCAGGGATAGTTACGTAACATGAGAGCTAAAAAAATGCAAGCATGCCCAGGCTGGTTACATTAACCCTTTCATGCATGAAGCACTGAAAATAACCCCACAAACCTGCAAATTGGCTGCGTGTAAATATCACTAATATTCCAAATATGGATTAGTAATAAGCGGATTGTCCGTGTCTGGGAATATCACGAGTGAGGAAAGATTAGAAGATTATTCCTGAAATGCTGAAACAATTGTAAACAATTGTAAAATGCCGATTCTAGAAAAATACATGAACATCTCTGACTGGTGTTTCAGAACTTAAATAATTTATATATTTTTGTGCTTCAGTAAATTAAAATACTTTTAAAACAGCTTCAGCGTTTGTCGGAGTGCGGAACAGAAATATTTACGTATTTAATCTCAGATTTCGGATTCTGTATGTTTAGGATTAGATGCGAAAAAGGAATAATTTTGGGATTTTTTTTACATTTACTGATTTTGATGGGTTTTCTGATTTTCGATGAAATGGGGAAAAAGAAGCGGATTTCTATATTATTTATATTATTTTGATCAGTAGAGAGTTCATGGTGGAAGCTGAGGGAATGAAAGGGTTAAAGCAGCCAGTGTGCTCATGCTGAACCTGCTGAGTCTCTGATAAAAATGTGAATATAATCCCATTAGAGCTCCATTCTGCATGTGCACCCTGAGGAACGACAGAATCTAAACAGATGAGAGGAAAAAGCACTGCACCTATTTCTTTCTCTTCCTTTCTCTCTCTCTCTCTCTCTCCCCTATCTCTATCTTTTTTTCTTTCTCTCTCTCTCCCCATCACTGTCTTCCTTTCTTTCCCTCTCTCTCTACCTCGATCTCTCTCTTTTCCTTTCTCTCTCCCTCTCTCCCCTTCTCTCCCCCATCTCTTTCTCAATTCCTCTCTCCCCTCACCCTCTCTTTCTTTCTTCCTTCCTCTCTCTCTCTCTCTCTTTTCCTTCCTCTCTCTCTCCCTTTCTTTCCCACCCTTTCTACCTTCCTTTCTCTTTCTCCCTCCCCATCTCCCCCCCCTCTCTCTCCCTCTATCTTTCTTCCTCTCTCTCTCTCCCCTCTTTTTCTCTCCCCTTGCTCTCTCTCCCTCTCTTTCTTCCTTCCACCCTCTCTCTCTCTCTCCCTTTCTTCTCTTCCCCTTGCTCTCTCTCTATCTATCTATCTATCTATCTTCCTTCCTTTCTCTCTCTCCCCCTCTCTCTCTCTCTCTCTCTCTCACTCCTTGTCTCTCTCCCTCATCCTCTATCTTCCTCTCGCTCCCTCTCTCTCTCTCCATGTGTGAAAAATACAGAGTTGTTTTTATAATCAGTTCTCAGGTTTATACTTGGAGGAAATATTCACCCCCTCTTTCCAAAACATTGTAATCTTCTGCTCAGTTACTGGACGTCCTGCGGGGTTTGATTAGTGCTGCCTCCCGAAAATGACCCGGGATTAGTGGGGGGATGCTGCTGTTATTAAACCCACTGCTGCGACTCGGCTCTGCGTGAGAGCTCGCGGGAACCGTACGGAGTCATCCATTTTTAAAAAGCGCAGGCTTTCAAATATTTATACCGCTCACAATCTGCCATTCATTCAGCAGAGAAAAGAAAGAAAGAAAAATAATAAACGGGGCATCTCTCGTCTCATCTCGTCTCGTCTCGCAGCCTGAAAATATTCAGTGTGAATCCGGAGCCCTGTGAGAGGTAATGAGACGAGCCGACATTCCTGTCACTCGCCTGAACAGTGTGAGGAGCGTCAGAGACACACATCTGTCACAGAGCAGGAGTGAGGGAGGAAAATATCAGAAGAGCAACACACAGCTGATGAGACAGGAAGTGACAGAAATGCAGCAGGAAGTGAAGAAGAACAGGGCGAGTAAACACTGCGCTTTAAACCACTTCAATTAAATTATTTCCCTTTTTATCGGTTTCTTTAAGACTTTATCTCCATTCTCACACTTCATCACCATTTTAAAATCAATAAATCCACCCATCTATCTATCCACCCATCCCTCTATCTATCCACCCATCTATCTATCCATCCATCCATCTGCCTGTCTATCAATCTATGTCTGTCTATCAATCTATGTCTATCCCTTTATATATTCAACCGTCTATCTATCTATCTATCTATCTATCTATCTATCTATCTATCTATCTATCTATCTATCTATCTATCTATCTATCTATCTATCTATCTATCTATCCATCTATCTATCTATCAAGCTATTTATCCCTTTATACCTATTCAACCATCTATCCATTTATCATCTGTCAGTCCTTCCATCCATCTATCTATCTATCCATCTGTCCATTAATCCATCCATCTATATCACAATGGCTTAGGAACATCTCTACACTTGTATCATTCTTCTTCTTCTTATTATTATTATTATTGACGTTCTGTGGTGTTTCTGTACAGTGTTTGTTTGGGAAACCTGAAAAGTCCTGAAAGACTCAAGTTTTATAAATATTTATCTGTTTTCTGTTATCCTAATTCTCTGCCTCACATCTGCTCCAGCTCCGAGTCGAGCTCAGGTTCCTCACAGGTCAGCGTGAGTGGGATTTCAGTATCGGGGTCTCGATGGTCTCGCCTCGTCATTTTCTCAGCTTTTTACTAAACAGCAGTCGAATCTGTCAAAATCTGAGCCTCAATCTGTTCAGCAGCGACATCGTCCAGCACAGATCCTGTTATCATCATAATCAGACGAGGGAAAAATGAATAAAACCTACTGAGAAGCGCTCCTCCATACAGTCTGATGGAGATCCTGGTGGTGCTGAGCTCAAAGACGATCTCGTAGAGTTGACTGGGGAAAGCCAGAGCCTGAAAGATCCACCCCCCCCCACCCACCCACACACACACACACACACACACACACACAGTACAGAGAAGATCAGTGCTGATGGTGTAGAACATAACATTCCAGTGTGCTCCTGAGATCCTGTGTAATACTGTTCAAAACTAGACTACAGTATCACTCTGAGGTGGGGAAGATGGGGGCGTGGCCAGTCACACGCAACGCCCATCACATACACAACAAATTTATTTTATCTATCCGTATTTGAATACATGTATGTGTGTATATACCATATATCTGTATATTATCTCTATTATCCATTATTTCTGTTGTACATATAATTTACAACATACACACACATATGACATATATATACACACACACACACACACACACGCTTGCACACACTAACTGACGAAGCTTTATTTATCTGCACTTACAATTTCTACTGTCTGCACTTCTGGTAGATGCTGAATGCTATTCTTCTGCTATGTACCAGTACTTTACAATGACAATAAAGTTCTATCTGTCTGTCTGTCTGTCTGTCTATCTATCTATCTATCTATCTATCTATCTATCCTTTTCCTGTCTGTCTGTCTGTCTATCTTTCTATCTGCCTGTCTTTCTATCTGCCTGTCTGTCTGGAAGCCAGTTATGAGTCCCCAGTAGCTGCTGATCAGAACCAGTATGGGGTTTATTGGGATTTTTTCTCATTAAAAAGTGTCACAGCTTCATCAGTGTGATGTTTTGTTGCTCTGTTCTGAAATCAGGGCTTGTACAGGATAAGGAACAGGATAAGGAATTATCTTTCTTTTATTATTATTCTGAGATACAAGACCATTTTATTTTCTGTCCATCTTAAATCTTAATGCTGCAGACGCAGTGCTTTTTCCTCTCATCTGCATGATCAAAGATGACCGATGTACAGGGTCACACACATTTCCTGGTTTAAATTTCAATACTGTATGTGAAGCTTCTCCTGGACATGTTTAAACAATCCAGAGAGTTTAGAGCAGAAACACTCACCACTAAAGCTGTAGCTGTGAACAGAACCGCCGAGACGAAGATCCAGAGACTGGAACCAGAAATACGTCATGATTAATACATAAATAAATAAATGCAATTTCAAGAGTGTAAAGTCTCTCTCTCTCTTTCTCTCTCTCTCTCAATCACTCTCTCACACACACACACTCACTCTCGCTCGATCACTCAGTCTCACTCTCTCTCTCACACTCACTCACACACACACAGATGTAGACGGATGGTATTGAGTTTAAAAAGTCATGTAAACTCAGGTGAGTTGGAGCTTACCGGAGGCCAATCGGTTCTCGTACAGCAAATTTTATTTCGTTACCCAACATTTGACTGATCTGGAAAAAATTAAAAAAAATCAAAGAAAAAAAAAATCAGAAGGATCAGATCATTTCATCAGCGTGTTTTACACAAGTTTCTTGTATGAATTTAATTTTAATGTCCTTCTTTTGGAAATCAATCTACACCTTAATGACCCATAATGACAAACAGATTAAAAATAAAAAAATAAAATACATACTATCCGATAAATATTCAGCTGGATGTAGTTTTCTTTTTAAAAATATATTTAAAAAAATAGATATTTTTCTTGCTTTCTTCTGAGCTTCGTTTGTAATGTTGCATATGTATTTTATATATATATATATATATATATATATATATATATATATATATATATATATATATATATATATATATATATATATATACACACATTATTTAATTTCTGGGAAACTGATATATATATATATATATATATATATATATATATATATATATATATATATATATATATATATATATAATTTTTTTTTTTAATTTATAAATAAAAAGTCATTTATTATTATTAATAATTAACACTCATTTTTTTGTAATGTTTTCTGAATGTTAAAAAAAAAATGACTGAATGACAATAAAAAAAACTATACTAAAAAATCATATCATTAAACCAGATGCATCCTGTCAATTTGTATTTTTATTAAATACAATAAAAGAAATAAAAATAAGTAAATAAAAAAATTCATCAGAAGAGTGAACTGGGACAAAAATCATTAGAAATATCGTATCCAATCATCCAGCTCTAATGAGATTATTTAATTCTGTAGAGTTTTTATGTAGAACTCAGAAGTGTGAGAAAGTGAAAACATACTGCTGAGTTAAAGAAGAAGACAAAAAAAGCAAAACAAAACAAAAAAAAACCCCTTTCCCCTGGATCTGACCACAGAGGCGTCGCTCGCTGCACATGGTTTCTGTAAGTTGCTGATTTACAAAAAAACAGCATCGTCCCCATCAGAGATCAGATCAGAGATCAGACCGTATCAAATCCATGTCCTGCTGTTATAGTGACAAAGTTTTGGTACTTAATCTTACTTGTACACAAAACATTTTTAATAAATAAAAATTTTTCACATAAAGCATCATTAAAAAAATTTTTTTAATAATTTGTGCTGGCAGTTTGTTCACAAAAATGTCAGTGATCCAATACCTGGGATATGACTCCTACGTTCGAATGCTGTTCATAGATTTCAGTTCAGCATTCAACACAATCATCCCTCAGCAGCTGATTGAGAAGCTGAGCCTGCTGGGCCTGAACACCTCTCTCTGCAACTGGATCCTGGATTTCCTGACTGGGAGACCTCAGTCAGTCCGGATCGGGAGCAGTATCTCCAGCACCACCACACTGAGCACTGGAGCTCCTCAGGGCTGTGTGCTCAGTCCACTGCTGTTCACTCTGCTGACTCACGACTGTGCAGCAATGCACATCTCCAACCACATCGTCAAGTTCGCTGATGACACGACCGTGGTGGGTCTCATCAGCAAGAACGACGAGTCAGCATACAGAGAGGAGGTGCAACATCTAACAGCCTGGTGTAGAGCCAACAACCTGTCTCTGAACGTTGACAAGACTAAAGACATGGTTGTTGACTTCAGGAGAGCACAGAGTGACCATTCTCCGCTGTCCATCGACAGATCCTCGGTGGAGATCGCCAAGAGCACCAAATTCCTTGGTGTCCATCTGGCGGAGAACTTCACCTGGTCACTCAACACCAGCTCCATCACCAAGAAAGCCCAGCAGCGCCTCTATTTCCTGAGGAGGCTGAGGAAAGCCCATCTCCCTCCCCCCATCCTGACTGTGTTCTACAGAGGGACCATGGAGAGCGTCCTGAGCAGCTGCATTACTGCCTGGTTTGGGAACTGCACCGTCTCCGATCACAAGACCCTTCAGGGGATAGTGAGGACAGCTGAGAAGATCATCAGAGTCTCTCTCCCCTCTATCACGGACATTTACCAGTGTAACAGTTTCTTTCTTCAAGCCATCAGGCTCAACACCCTGGACTGAACTGTTCTACACTCTCTCTCTCTCTCTCTCACACACACACACACACACTCTCTCACTCAGGACTGAACTGTATATCAACTCTCTGTCTCTCTCACACACAGATACACACACACTCTCTCTTGACTGTGTGGACACGCACACACAATTTATATTGTTCATTACTTATTGCACTACCTCAACCTGTCATCCGCTGCTATAGTCATATTTATGTTTAAATAAATCTCAACCGCTGCTGTTGTATTTTTGCACAATATTTTTGCACAATACTTTTTTACATCATTTCACTTTATCTTATTTTATTTCACTTACATTCCATCACACATGTTCTTTTCTTTCTTTTCAGCGCTAAGTGTCCTGTGTTCTTTTGTGTTGTCTTTTGCACTGTCTTGTCTATGATCTGTTTGCACCTAGCTGCACACTGTGCACTTTACGTGGCTAAGACAAACTTCTGTCCTAGCTCTGTGGTGGTGTTTTGTGTTGAACTTGTTGTTGTATGTTTATGTAGCACCAGGTCCTGGAGAAACATTGTTTCATTTCATTATGTACTGCGTCAGCTATATGTGGTTGAAATGACAATAAAGCTTCTTGAATCTTGAATATAAATAAATAAATAAATAAATAAATAAATAAATAAATAAATAAACGAGTTATGAGATTAAAAAAAAAATTGATTCATAAATTTGTCTGAGAAAATAAGAATAAATAAATCTGGCAGAAAAACAAATTTAGAAAAATTTGTCTGAGAAAAAAAAATTCAGCTGAAAAAATATGAATAAAAAAATTGGCTGAAAAATAAATAAATAAACAAAAAATTGTAACAATTCTTATTAATATAAATATTAATATTTTATATTTACATTTAATTTTTATATGAGCGTATCTGGAGAGGAGTGTATCGTATCTGGAGAGGAGCGTATCGTATCTGGAGAGGAGTGTGGCGTATCTGGAGAGGAGCGTATCGTATCTGGAGAGGAGCGTATCGTATCTGGAGAGGAGCGTATCGTATCTGGAGAGGAGCGGGGTGTATCGTATCTGGAGAGGAGTGGGGCGTATCTGGAGAGGAGCGTATCGTATCTGGAGAGGAGTGGGGCGTATCTGGAGAGGAGCGTATCGTATCTGGAGAGGAGTGGGGCGTATCTGGAGAGGAGCGTATCGTATCTGGAGAGGAGTGGGGCGTATCTGGAGAGGAGCGTATCGTATCTGGAGAGGAGTGGGGCGTATCTGGAGAGGAGCGTATCGTATCTGGAGAGGAGCGGGGCGTATCTGGAGAGGAGTGGGGCGTATCTGGAGAGGAGCGTATCGTATCTGGAGAGGAGTGGGGCGTATCTGGAGAGGAGCGTATCGTATCTGGAGAGGAGCGTAACGTATCTGGAGAGGAGCGTATCGTATCTGGAGAGGAGCATATCGTATCTGGAGAGGAGCGGGGCGTATCTGGAGAGGAGCGGGGCGTATCTGGAGAGGAGCGTATCGTATCTGGAGAGGAGTGGGGCGTATCTGGAGAGGAGCGTATCGTATCTGGAGAGGAGCGTATCGTATCTGGAGAGGAGTGGGGCGTATCTGGAGAGGAGCGTGGCGTATCTGGAGAGGAGCGTATCGTATCTGGAGAGGAGCGTATCGTATCTGGAGAGGAGCGTGGCGTATCTGGAGAGGAGCGGGGCGTATCTGGAGAGGAGCGGGGCGTATCTGGAGAGGAGCGTATCGTATCTGGAGAGGAGCGGGGCGTATCTGGAGAGGAGCGTATCGTATCTGGAGAGGAGCGTATCGTATCTGGAGAGGAGCGTATCGTATCTGGAGAGGAGCGGGGCGTATCTGGAGAGGAGCGGGGCGTATCTGGAGAGGAGCGGGGCGTATCTGGAGAGGAGCGTATCGTATCTGGAGAGGAGCGGGGCGAATCTGGAGAGGAGCGTATCGTATCTGGAGAGGAGCGGGGCGAATCTGGAGAGGAGCGTATCGTATCTGGAGAGGAGCGTATCGTATCTGGAGAGGAGCGGGGCGAATCTGGAGAGGAGCGGGGCGAATCTGGAGAGGAGCGGGGCGAATCTGGAGAGGAGCGTATCGTATCTGGAGAGGAGCGTGGCGAATCTGGAGAGGAGCGTGGCGAATCTGGAGAGGAGCGTATCGTATCTGGAGAGGAGCGTATCGTATCTGGAGAGGAGCGTATCGTATCTGGAGAGGAGCGTATCGTATCTGGAGAGGAGCGGGGCGAATCTGGAGAGGAGCGTATCGTATCTGGAGAGGAGCGGGGCGAATCTGGAGAGGAGCGGGGCGAATCTGGAGAGGAGCGTATCGTATCTGGAGAGGAGTGTAGCGTCTTCTAAACGCTCAAACTGACTTTGTGAAGCTTTTCTGACATTTTCAAAAGAGACAGATCTTCTCCAGCAGGAAGAGAATCTAAACACACACTGGAAGTTTGTCCCGCCCCTTGGGATTATAATCTCAGAACTATTCAGATTCACTGATATCATCCTGACGTCAAGAGAGGAAAAAATGACTTGTAGTGATGTAGTGGAAATGGGAGAAGGTTAAAAGCCTGAGAAAGTAATGAGTGTGATTCCTTAGAAACTCTGTGATTTTATCTAAAGATATGGATGAAAGGACAAGGACACGCACCAGAAACAGTGCTATTCTATAACATAAATATACACTATATTGCCAAAAGTATTCGCTCACCCATCCAAATAATCAGAATCAGGTGTTCCAATCACTTCCATGGCCACAGGTGTATAAAATCAAGCACCTAGGCATGCAGACTGTTTTTACAAACATTTGTGAAAGAATGGGTCGCTCTCAGGAGCTCAGTGAATTCCAGCGTGGAACTGTGATAGGATGCCACCTGTGCAACAAATCCAGTCGTGAAATTTCCTCGCTCCTAAATATTCCGCAGTCAACTGTCAGCTGTATTATAAGAACATGGAAGTGTTTGGGAATGACAGCAACTCAGCCACGAAGTGGTAGGCCACGTCCATGGCTGAGCAGCTGCATCCAAGCCATACATCACCAAGTGCAATGCAAAGCGTCGGATGCAGTGGTGTAAAGCACGCCGCCACTGGACTCTAGAGCAGTGGAGACGCGTTCTCTGGAGTGACGAATCGCGCTTCTCCATCTGGCAATCTGATGGACGAGTCTGGGTTTGGCGGTTGCCAGGAGAACGGTACTTGTCTGACTGCATTGTGCCAAGTGTAAAGTTTGGTGGAGGGGGGATTATGGTGTGGGGTTGTTTTTCAGGAGCTGGGCTTGGCCCCTTAGTTCCAGTGAAAGGAACTCTGAATGCTTCAGCATACCAAGACATTTTGGACAATTCCATGCTCCCAACTTTGTGGGAACAGTTTGGAGCTGGCCCCTTCCTCTTCCAACATGACTGTGCACCAGTGCACAAAGCAAGGTCCATAAAGACATGGATGACAGAGTCTGGTGTGGATGAACTTGACTGGCCTGCACAGAGTCCTGACCTCAACCCGACAGAACACCTTTGGGATGAATTAGAGCGGAGACTGAGAGCCAGACCTTCTCGTCCAACATCAGTGTGTGACCTCACAAATGCGCTTCTGGAAGAATGGTCAAAAATTCCCATAAACACACTCCTAAACCTTGTGGACAGCCTTCCCAGAAGAGTTGAAGCTGTTATAGCTGCAAAGGGTGGACCGACGTCATATTGAACCCTATGGATTAGGAATGGGATGTCACTTAAGTTCATATGCGAGTCAAGGCAGGTGAGCGAATACTTTTGGCAATATAGTGTACATATAATGTCCATTCATCTATCAGTCTCTCTGTCTGCCTGTCTTTCTGTCTACTTGTCTGTCTGCCTCTCTGCTTGCCTGTCTGTCTGTGTGTCTTTCTGTAAATAAACATTTCCTCATAGTCAGCTTCTCTTGGGGGAAGAGCTTCTGCCTGTCTGTCTGTCCATCTCCCTGTCTGTCTTTCTGCCTGACTTTTTGCCTGTCTGTCATTCTGCCTGTCTTTCTGTCTGCCTGCCTGTCTTTCTGCCATCTATCTGTCTGTCTGTCTGTCTGTCTATCGATAGATAGATAGATAGATAGATAGATAGATAGATAGATGGACATTTGGCTTTTGGGTGAAATTTATGGAAAATGTAAAAAGTTCACGCTACAGTGTCTCAATAATTTATGTGCCCTTGACCATCAATTACAGCTTGACAACGACGTCTCATGCTGTTCACGAGTCGACTTATTGTCTGCTGAGGCATGGCATTCCACTCTTCTTGAAGAGCGGCCCTCAGGTCATTGAGGTTCTGGGGTGCAGGGTTATGAGCCTCTACACGGCGACTTGGCTGATCCCATAGGTTTTCTATGGGATTCAGGTCTGGAGAAAGTGCAGGCCACTCCATTTGAGGTACCCCAGCCTCCAGCAGCCGTTCCCTAATAATGTGACCTCGATGAGCTGGAGCATTGTCGTCCATGAAGATGAAATTAGGCCTGTGTTGTTCATGCAGGGGCACAATGACTGGATTAATGATGTTATTCAGGTAGTATTAGCTTGTCACTGTACCATTCACAAGATGTAGGGCAGTTCTCTATTGAGTGGACACACCTGCCCAGACTGTAACACCACCACAACAGTGGCTGATGCATAGCGCTCTCCTTGACGTCTCCAACATCTTTGGCAGCCATCATTTCTGCTCAACGTGAAGCGACTTTCATCAGAGAACAGCACTGAGGCCCACCGGTCCCTCGTCCAGCGTAAATGCTCCCCGGTCCAACTTCCAGTCTCTCTGTCGCAACCTGATGACACTCTGTGACACTCTAAGCTCAGTGGCCACTTCCCTCTGAGAACACCCTGTTTGAAGCCTCACAATAGCGAGGTACTGTTGATCAGTTGTTAGGTGTGGTCTTGGTCTCATGATGTCAAAATGTGAACAGCATGATGAAGAGGACTGTTTAAATACCAATTCTAATGGAACCAGAAAATTTATTGGTGGATTCATGGATCAAACACCAGTTGTGAATTTTGCCGTTAAGCACCTTGTTAGAGAACAGCAAGTTCTGCAGAAAGTACTGAAACACTGAACAGTTGGACATGTGCATTCAAAAGGGTAGAGAAGGTCAAATTAAGTTCACCTGGAAAGGTTATAGTGCATTTTAGGTGCATCCTGAAATTTCACCCAAAAGCCCAATATCCTTAACTTTTTGTGAGTGTGTATAGTGTATATATCTCTCGTCTGCCTGTCTTTCTGTCTGCCTGCTTTCTTGTCTGTCTTCCTGCCTGTCTTTCTCCCTACCTGTCAGCCTGCTTGTCTGTCTGTTGGTCTGTCTTTCTGCCTGTCTGCTTGTCTGTCTGTTGGTCGGCCTGTCTGTCTGTTGGTCTGTCTTTCTGCCTGCCTGTCTGCCTGCTTGTCTGTCTGTCTTTCTTTCAAAACAAAAATGTTGAGCTCGTAACCAATTATTCAGATTTCCTTGCGCACCCAGTATTTGCTCCATTAGAGATTAAAGAGGATCCTGACGCTGGGCTTTTTTATTATTTTCTCATTAATTCTCTGAAGATGGAAGGAGAGCTGCGTTAAAAGCTCCAGTTACTGCAGCCACGTCTCAAAGCCGCATTAAAGTCCAAGAGTGAAGGACTGCTGCACGTCTCTCGCTCCATCGAGCTTGGATAAAAGCTTGGGCACGTGTGTGTGTGTGTATGTGTGAGAGAGTGTGTGTGTGTGTGAGAGTGTGTGTGTGTGTGAGAGAAAAGCCCAAAAGCTTTCTCTCTTACGTAAAGACCATTTTGGCAGAAGTGGAGAAATTAGAATTAGACTGATTGGAGGAGACAAGGAATTACACGAGAACGGAAGAGGTT